>NC_059157.1:29958390-30113390 GCF_019923935.1 Bubalus bubalis | reverse complement strand
AAAAATCTGATTTTTATAACAAGTATCTCTAGAGAACATAATTGTTCTAAATCAGCCTATTTAACGTGTTGCTTTATGTTAAAATTTATAACCAGCCTGTTATTTTTGAAGCTGGATTTGGGGGAAGATGGTGAGGGCATTTCCAAATCTTCATTTGACTTTAGATAATACACTTCTATAATATTTGGATATGTATAATAAGAATGTATTGCTTTTCTAACTTAAATAATAACAATAAGAGGCCAAAAACCATAGATTACTTGGAATGTCTGAACTTATTCTCCTTAAGTGGTTACATTTTTAAACTTATTCATGTGAAGGTGCCATTGTGGCAAATTTAGTCACAGCAAACTTCAGAGTGAAAGTTCTGGGATTCTGATTTATGTCAAAATTGGTCACACTAATTAATACATGATGTCATATAAAAGCATAGAAGCTTTAACCTCAACTGATTTACCTATTTCCCTCTTCTATTTCTGAGAGGAATCATAGCTGAACACTACCACACTTAAATTTAAGTATAATTTTTATTATCTGGAGAGAATAATGAGAATAGTATTAGCCTCATGACAGCCCTGCAGCTTAACCTCTCTGAATCTCTTATTAAATCTGTAAAATGGAAATAACAATACCTGCCCTGGCCACCTCATAGACCTATGTGTAAAGTAAATGATCATCATTAAAATAAAATTGTAAAATCAGAAATGACAGTGATGCTCCACCACAGAGATATTTTGTGTATCTGGAGTTAAAGCTGCATATCAATTTGTTAAAAGAAAATAATAAATAAATACTTCAAATTCATATTTAACCAGATCAGGTCAGATCAGATCAGTCTCTCAGTTGTGTCCGACTCTTTGCGACCCCAAGAATCACAGCACGCCAGGCCTTCCTGTCCATCACCAACTCCTGGAGTTCACTCAGACTCACGTCCATTGAGTCAGAGATGCCATCCAGCCATCTCATCCTCTGTCATCCCCTTCTCCTCCTGTCCCTAATCCCTCCCAGCATCAGAGTCTTTTCCAATGAGTCAACTCTTTACATGAGGTGGCCAAAGTACTGGAGTTTCAGCTTTAGCATCATTCCTTCCAAACAAATTCCAGGGCTGATCTCCTTCAGAATGGACTGGTTGGATCTCCTTGCAGTCCAAGTTACTCTCAAGAGTCTTCTCCAACACCACAGTTCAAAAGCATCAATTCTTCAGCACTCAGCCTTCTTCACAGTCCAACTCTCACATCCATACATGACCACGGGAAAAACCATAGCCTTGACTAGACAAACCTTTGTTGGCAAAGTAATGTCTCTGCTTTTGAATATACTGTCTAGGTTGGTCATAACTTTTCTTCCAAGGAGTAAGCGTCTTTTAATTTCATGGCTGCAGTCACCATCTGTAGTGATTTTGGAGCCCCCAAAAATAAAATCTGACACTGTTTCCACTGTTTCCCCATCTATTTCCCATGAAGTGGTGGGACCGGATGCCATGATCTTCGTTTTCTGAATGTTGAGCTTTAAGCCAACTTTTTCACTCTCCACTTTCACTTTCATCAAGAGGCTTTTTAGTTCCTCTTCACTTTCTGCCATAAGGGTGGTGTCATCTGCATATCTGAGGTTATTGATATTTCTGCAGGCAACCTTGATTCCAGCTTGTGTTTCTTCCAGTCCAGCGTTTCTCATGATGTACTCTTCATATAAGTTAAATAAACAGGGTGACAATATACAGCCTTGACGTACTCCTTTTCCTATTTGGAACCAGTCTGTTGTTCCATGTCCAGTTCTAACTGTTGCTTCTTGACCTGCATACAAATTTCTCAAGAGGCAGATCAGGTGTTCTGGTATTCCCATCTCTTTCAGAATTTTCCACAGTTTATCGTGATCCACACAGTCAAAGGCTTTGGCATAGTCAATAAAGCAGAAATAGATGTTTTTCTGGAACTCTCTTGCTTTTTCCATGATCCAGCAGATGTTGGCAATTTGATCTCTGGTTCCTCTGCCTTTTCTAAAACCAGCTTGAACATCTGGTTAGCTATTTATTCAGATCATTCCTGCCTTCCCAGATGTTTACTTTCTATAAACGTCAAGCAAAATGATTCATAATAACTTTTGCTCAATTTGTTAATTAAATTTGTGAGAAGAATTTAAGTTTCCTATCACATTTTACAGATGGAGAAACTAAGGCACAGAGATGTTAAGAACTGGTTTACTTGAAGACAACCAATAACTGAAAAAACTCCTTCTTCTCATTATGCTGCCTACTCTAATGGGAAAGGTATGCTGCCCAGTAGGAACATATTGCAACCCACATAAGTAATTTAAACATTTCTCTCTTTTAGGGGAGGGAGTTGCCAAGTTATTTCATTTAGAGACTTAAATTTTACAAACAGCAACTTAAACATTTCTAACTGTACATTTTAAAGTTTTTTTTTAAAGTATAATTAATTTTAATAATTTATTTTGCCTGGGCTTCCCAGATAAACTTAGTTTATGTAACTCAATGTATCCAAATAATTATCATTTCAACATACAATTAATATAAAGATCATTAATGAGATATTTTAACATTTGTTCTTAATGCTAAGTCTTAGAAATCTGATATTTTACAGTTAAAGAAAATTTCAGCTTGGATCTAAGAAGTCATGATAACGAGTGGCCAGAAAACATTAGTTCTTTGCAATCTCAAATCTTTTATTTTACGTACTCGACATATAGCCTTACTGGTTAGTGCAAACATAATTACTCCTACTTATTGCCCACAGAGGCAGGGTAGTATTAGAAATCAGTCAGGCTGGGGTTGTACACTGGTTCCACCACTGCCAACTGGCTAACAATGGGCAACGGACTTCCTATGCCCCAGGCTTCTTATATGTAAAATACCTAATACGGTTATTATAAGAATGAAATGAGTTAATTTTCTTTTTTTGGCCGCAAGGCATGTGGGATCTTAGTTCTCTGGTAGGGCGAACCAGTGCCCCCTGCACTGGACAACCAGGGAAGTCTAAAATGAATTAATATTTAGTGCCTGACAAGTAGTAGGCATTAAATGATAGCTATAGTTGTTGCCATCTAACAGAACACACGGGAACTGAGCCTTATTTGAGCCTTCCCCAGCAAAATCTGTAAGACACCAAGCACATTAGGTCTATAACAGGATTTGTCATGTGCTGAATCGCCACCAAAATGATATGCTGAAGTCCTTACCACTAGTACCTCAGAACGGAGCTTTATTTGGAAACATAGTCGTTGGAGATATAATTAGTTACAGTGAGGTCATACAGGAATAGGGCTGGCCCTTAATAGAATATGACTGGCTTAAAAGAGGAAAAATTAAGAGACAGAGGCACGCAGGGAAAGCATCACGTGACAGAGGCAGGGACTAGAACAATGTAGTTGCAAGACGAGGAATGTCAAGGAGTGCCAGTCACCACCAGAAACTAGAAAGAGGCAAAGTTGGATTCTATCTAGAGTCTCAGGGAGAGCAGGGCCCTGCTGAAACCTTGATTTCAGAAATCTAGCCTTCAGAATGATGAGAGAATAAATTTCTATTATTTAAAGCCACCCAGTTTGTGGTGAGAAGGCAATGGCAACCCACTCCAGTACTCTTGCCTGGAAAATCCCATGGACGGAGGAGCCTGGTAGGCTGCACTCCATGGGGTCGTGAAGAGTCGGGCACTACTGAGCGACTTCTCTTTCACTTTTCACTTTCATGCATTGGAGAAGGAAATGGCAACCCACTCCAGTGTTCTTGCCTGGAGAATCCCAGGGACAGAGGAGCCTGGTAGGAGGCCGTCTATGGGGTCACGCAGAGTCGGACACGACTGAAGCGACTTAGCAGCAGTAGCAGCAGTTTGTGGTACTTTGTTAGGGAAGCTCCAGGAAGGCAATGGCACCCCACTCCAGTACTCTTGCCTGGGAAATCCCATGGACGGAGGAGCCTGGTAGGCTGCAGTCCATGGGGTTGCAAAGAGTCAGACACGACTGAGCAACTTCACTCTCACTTTTCACTTTCATGCATTGGAGAAGGAAATGGCAACCCACTCCAGTGTTCTTGCCTGGAGAATCCCAGGAACGGGAGAGCCTGGTGGGCTGCCGTCTGTGGGGTCGCACAGAATCGGACACGACTGAAGTGACTTAGCAGCAGCAGGAAGCTAATACAGGGTTCTTCTTAATCCAAAAGGAAGCAATTTGTCTTACAAACAGCCAAGGTTTGGATGATTGACAACATGGCATTTGCAACATCTCCCAGAATCAGTGGAGGCTTTGGTAAAGTCTGAACAGCCCTATCTTCCACAGGGCTCTTAGGCTGGTTCCTAATTCCAAATATATATACTTTGGAAGGAGAATCCTGCCCTTGCAGATGGTATATTAGTGGGACAGCCACCTGTAAAATGAATGAGTTAAGTCACAAACTCAGAGAAACAACTCCATTGGTTCCTTGGAAACTACACTGGTATGAGCACATCACAAAGTCTACTGTTGATTTTTAACGGACTTGGTCATTTTTTGGCCACATTTTTTTCCAGTCTATTTTGACCGAAACATATTAACTTTAATTGGGTTCTTTAAGAAGTTTGAATATCTCTGTATGCCCTTAAACACTGGGGCACTAAAGGTAGGGCTATACAAAGAAGTTAAAAAGAATAATCTAAAGTGACATGGATTTTTATATTTCTAATATTCTTGGTTGTTCTATATACTGTTTTCTGCAGTTCTTCATTCTCCTAAATTATTGACAGCTCTATTCCTTTCCTCCACATATGAAAACATTAAAAAAAAATTAAGTTCTCAATTGCATGCCAACTTTATGACAAAATTAGTAAGGAAATAATTTTTTTGAAAGAAATATTTGTTTTCCCATTTAGGAGTGCTTGACTGACTGAAAACACAGAAAATATTTAACACATGTTTATGGTATTGATTTTAATTTGGTGATTTTAAAATATTTATATTTCAATGTTATGGTTTTTTAGTTCTTTGTATTTGCCAGGAAAACACATTTCTACTAGAACGTCATTTCAGTATATTAAATAACCCCTTCAAATCTCCTTTAATATTTATAAGAATATACACTGCTTCATCCTTGTCTTCTTTCAAATTTAAATGCAGTTTCGGGGGTGTTTATAGCAAGAGGAAAAAAATTTTACAACAAGTACCCCAGACCACTACATGGGAACACATGAAGATTATCTATAAAGTCTTTTTAAAAAATTGAAATCTATGTGTATATATTTTATATATAATATAAGGAATTTTTGAATAAATATAATTAAGAAGAAAAAAATAATTAAACTGCTTCAGGCAGAACTTTAGGTCTAGAAAGGACTTTGGAGACCTTCTGAGCTAAACTTTTCATTTTACAGATGAGAAAACCACAGCAAGGGGACATTAAAGACTTGACCAATGGCACATTAAATGAAAGTTCCTGTCACCCAAATCTCCTGAAAGCTAGTTCAGGGACCCTTATCCAACAACATTAAGAAATAAATATGATCATCCTGTCTGGCAGATGAGGTGGACATTTGGCAAGCAATCAGTGAATTTAAGCGGAATTTAGAAAAAGGTTTGTACCATTAAATAAAATAATGCATGCATAGCTCTTTGCATGATGTGGGGCATGTTATAAACACTAGTTAATAATCCAGGAAAATTACTTAATCTTTCTACACATCTGTTTTCTCACATGTGAGATGGGAATAATACTGAGATAAGGAATGCCAAATACCAGATTAGTAGAAACATTTGTTGCTAAAATAATGAACCTACAGTCTGCAACATAAAGAACTGGGGGTGGGGGAGAGGCTCAAGAGGGAGGATATATATATATATATATATAGTTATAGTTATAGTTATAGTTATAGTTATAGTCAAGGCTATGGTTTTTCCTATGGTCATGTATGGATGTGAGAGTTGGACTGTGAAGAAGGCTGAGCACCGAAGAATTGATGCTTTTGAACTGTGGTGTTGGAGAAGACTCTTGAGAGTCCCTTGGACTGCAAGGAGATCCAACCAGTCCATTCTGAAGGAGATCAGCCCTGGGATTTCTTTGGAAGGAATGATGCTAAAGCTGAAACTCCAGTACTTTGGCCACCTCATGCGAAGAGTTGACTCATTGGAAAAGACTCTGATGCTGGGAGGGATTGGGGGCAGGAGGAGAAGGGGACAACAGAGGATGAGATGGCTGAATGGCATCACTGACTCGATGGACTTGAGTCTGAGTGAACTCCAGGAGTTGGTGATGGACAGGGAGGCCTGGCGTGCTGCGATTCATGGGGTCGCAAAGAGTCGGACATGACTGAGCGACTGATCTGATCTGATCTGATATATAGTTATGACCAATTTGCAATGTTGTACAGTTGGAACCAACACACAACACCGTAAAGCAATTATGCTCCAATAAAAAAAAGAATATAAAGAATTAAGATGGCTGTCTCTTGTCATTAACACTTACATATCCACTCTGTTCGTTTCCAAGGCAAACCATTCAATATCACAGTAATCCAAGTCTAAGCCCCAACTAGTAGTGCTGAAGAATCTGAAGTTGAACGGTTCTATGAAGACCTACAAGACCTTCTAGAACTAACACCCAAAAAAAGATGTCCTTTTCATCATAGGGGACTGGAATGCAAAAGTAGGAAGTCAAGAAATACCTGGAGTAATGGGCAAATTTGGCCTTGGAGTACAAAATGAAGCAAAGCAAAGGCTAACAGAGTTTTGCCAAGAGAACGCACTGGTCATAGCAAACACCGTCTTCCAACAACACAAGACAAGAGACTACACATGGACATCACCAGATGGTCAATAACTAAATCAGATTGATTATACTCTTTGCAGCCGAAGATGCAGAAGCTCTATACAGTCAGCAAAAACAAGACTGGAAGCTGACTGTGCTTTAGATCATGAATCCCTTATTGTCAAATTCAGACTTCAACTGAAGAGGTAGGAAAAACCACTAGACCATTCAGGTATGACCTAAATCAAACCCCTTACGATTATACAGTGGAAGTGACAAATAGATTCAAGGGATTAGACGTTATAGAGTGCCTTAAGAACTATGGATGGAGGTTCGTGACATTGTACAGGAGGCAGTGATCAAGACAATCCCCAAGAAAAAGAAATGCAAAAAGGCAAAGTGGTTGTCTGAGGAGGACTTACAAATAGCTGAGAAAAGAAGAGAAGGCAAAGGAGAAAAGGAAAGATACACCCATTTGAATGCAGAGTTCCCAAGAACAGCAAGGAGAAATAAGAAAGCCTTCCTCAGTGATTAATGCAAAGAAATAGAGGAAAACAATAGAATGGGAAAGACTAGAGATCTCTTCAAGAAAAGTAGAGATACCAAGGGAACTTTTCGTGCAAAGATGAGCACAATAAAGGACAGAAATGGCATGGACCTAACAGAAGTAGAATATTAAGAAGAGGTGGCAAGAATACACAGAAAAACTATACAAAAAAGATCTTCATGTCCCAGATCATCATGATGGTGTGATCACTCACCTAGAGCCAGACATCCTGGAATGTGAATTCAAGTAGGCCTTAGGAAGCATCACTACAGACAAAGCTAGCGGAGGTAATGGAAATCCAATTACAGCTGGAATTCCAGTGGAGTGGAGCTATTTCAAATCCTAAAACATGATGCTGTGAAAGTGCTGCACTCAATATGCCAGCAAATTCAGGAAACTCAGCAGTGGCCACAGGACTGGAAAAGGTCAGTTTTCATCCCAATCTCAAAGAAAGGCAATGCCAAAGAATGTTCAAACTACCACACAATTGTACTCATCTCACACGCTAACAAAGTAATGCTCAAAATTCTCCAAGCCAGGCTTCAACAGTACATGAACTATGAACTTCCAGATGTTCAAGCTGGATTTAGAAAAGGCAGAGGAACCAGAGATCAAATTGCCAACATCCATTGGATCATAGAAAAAGGAAGAGAATTTCAGAAAAACATATACTTCTGCTTTATTGATTATGCCAAAGCCTTTGACTGTGTAGATCACAACAAACTGTGGAAAATTCTTCAAGAGATGGGAATACCAAACCACCTGACCTACCTCCTGAAATATCTGTACACAGGTCAAGAAGCAAGTTAGAACCAGACATGGAACAATGAACTGGTTCAAAACTGGGAAAGGAATCTATCAAGGCTGTATATTGTCATCCTGCTTATTTGACTTATATGCAGAGTACATCATGTGAAATGCAGGGCTGGATAAAGCATAAGCTGGAATCAAGACTGCCAGGAGAAATATCAATAACCTCAGATACGCAGATGATACCACATTTATGGCAGAAAGTGAAGAGGAACTAAAGAGCCTCTTGGTGAAAGTGAAAGAGGAGAGTGAAAAAGCTTGCTTCAAAGTCAACATTCCAAAAACACAGATCATGGCATCCAGTCCCATCACTTCATGGCAAATAGATGGGGAAACAATGGAAAGAGTGAGAGACTTTATTTTCTTGGGGTCCAAAATCACTGTAGATGGTGACTGCTGCCATGAAATTAAAAGACACTTGCTCCTTGGAAGAAAAGTTATGACCAACCTAGACAGCATATTCAAAAGCAGAGACATTACTTTGCCAACAAAGGTCCGTGTAGTCAAAGCTATGGTTTTTCCAGTAGTCGTATATGGATGTGAGAGCTGGACTATTATAAAAGAAAGCTGAGTGCTAAAGAATTGATGCTTCTTAACTGTGGTGTTGGAGAAGACTCTTAAGAGTCTTGTGGACAGCAAGGAGATCCAACCAGTCCATCCTAAAGGAAATCAGTCCTGAATATTCATTGGAAGGACTGATGCAGAAGCCAAAACTCCAGTACTTTGGCCACTTGATGCAAAGAACTGACTCATTTGAAAAGACCCTGATGCTGGGAAAGACTGAAGACAGGAGGAGAAGTGGACAACAGAGAATGAGATGGTTGGATGGCATCACCAATTTGATAGACATGAGTTTGAGCAAGCTCCAGGAGTTGGTGATGGACAGGGAAGCCTGGTATGCTGCAGTTCATGGGGTTGCAAAGAGTCGGACACAACTGAGTGATGGAACTGACTGATCCACTTAAAAGTGAAGGGAATGGGCCAGGCTGACATCAGCTATATCTTTATTCCCCTTCTACTTCCCTCCTTCGCCACCTCCCACCATTCCTCTGGCCTCTGCGTGTTCAGGAACCCCATCCCCCAGCCCCCAACCCGGAGTACCCTGCTTGAGTCTTTCTCTATAGCCTCCAAACTTTTAAAAATGCTCTGCCTTCTTCATTTCATTTTATCAGGCACCTGATCTTAACTTTCTAAGGTAAAGACTACTTAGCAGATTAACTTATCTAACTAAGGTAGCTCTCCCAAATTATGCTATGTGAAAAACTAGCCTCTAAGATGCTCCATGAAAGAAAGTCAAGTTGTTTGGGAAATGCTGTAGACTAAAACCACACTGTAGCAGATGCTGCCTTTAGATAAGGCCAACCCATATCTCCTCCCAGCCCGGTGCCCTTTGACACTGAGGGCTTTTTACTAAAAAGCACCTAGGACTCAGCCTAGGGTATCTCTGACAGGCAACAAGGTCTGCCAGAATCTGGGGGGAGCCAGGGTATTTATGCTGCCAAAAGTAGGCCTCAAGCAATGGCACATGGTAGTTGATGGAGATCTACTCCAGTTTGCTAGTCCTAAGCTGGCACAGCCCTGAGGCAGTTCTGTATAGTGTCCCAGAGGTCCTTGGCGGGACAAAGCCCCAGACACCCACACCAATAACCTGCTCATTAATGAATCCTATATGGGCTTTCTTCCCTTCCCTGTCTCACTTCCCTGATACCTTACTAATATTTCCTGGGCTCATCATTGACATAATGACTTGTCTTAGGATCTGTTTTCTCCTCTCTTGGAGATTCATGACACTCACTAGCAATATTAAGAGTTATATGAAACCTTCATTTTATTTCAGGAAACGAATTCATTTAACTTTAATTAGAAACTTCATTTAATAAGTTTCTCAAGCTTATTTGGCCATGAGAACCTTTCTAAGGGTGAGAGCTTTGACCATCCTGTGAAACTAGTGTTCCCCTGATACGCTTTGGGAAATGCTAAACATTAAAAACTGACAAAGTGTCACCTCTCTCAGAGATATTAGTATCTTAACAGCTTCTCCTGCAGATCAGTACCTTCTGACTCCATCCCTTAAAGATGAAAATTTAAGGCCCTATGATAGGTATGATGGAAAATAATTTTGGAGGGATGTGTCTCGTTATGTCCTTAAGTCAAATCAAGTCTACTCTGCTATCAAGAGCTAACAGTAAATGACAAATGAGTTTCATGGTTAAAGAGTACGGTTTTGTGATTTGGAGGACCGTGTAGGAGATGTATGGGGTGAAGATAGTTATTTCCTGAAAGTGCCTTAGAGAAAAGAATTATCTTTAGGAAGAAGGAAACCACCTTTCAATGGCCTCAGCCAAAAATGGCAGATGCCCGAGACTGCAATATCCCTATGGTATTTGAGAAATAATGGTCAATACTAATCAGGACTTTTAATACTTCAGCCTTCAACTACTCTGTGAAATAAAAGATTTTAGAAAACAGCAAAACCTTGGGTTCCAAGATTGGGAATTTAGACTGGGCATATTTTATTTTATTTTTCTAAAGAATTTTTTTTTGATGTGGGCCATTTAAAAAGTCTTCATTGAATTTGTTACAATAGTACTTCTGTTTTATGTTTCGATTTTTTGGCTATAAGGTGTCTGGGATCTCAGCTCCCTGGCCAGGGATCAAACCCCACCCCCTGCATTGGAAGATGAAGTCTTAACCACTGGACCACCAGGGAAGTTCCAAGACTGGGAATATTTTAGAAAGCATCCTTGTTCTGCTTTTAACACAATCATTGATAACAGCCTTGTACTTTACTGTCCAAGCTGGACCCCACTGGAAGGAAGTGGCAAGAAGTCTTGTAAATGGACAATATTTGGGAGGCAAGAGAGGGGGCAAAAGGTCAGTCAGTGCAGGAGGTGGGAGGCTCTTTAGTGCAATTTGAGAAAGTGCCTCTCCAGGACTTGACTCTTGCCACTTACAAGTCTCTTACCAACTCCACAGTTTACATTCCTCCTTCTTAGTCATCTGAGTCACACTATCCCTTCTCAATGTCCATTTTTCAGATGTTGAGGCATTAAATATTTTTAAAGGAATTGCCATGAACCAATGTTAAAAGATTCTTTTTTTGTTAACATCACTATTTTGAAAAACTTTTTCACTTGTAAAATATTAATAAATGAGATACAAATCCATCAAGAGAATTTTTAAATAATCGTAATCCTTTTGGGGGCCCATTCTCTGAGTTAAATATGTCAAGAATAAAAAACTACTAAGGAATTATAAAATGTGAAAGAGGAGTATCACAAATCAAACATGGCCATGAATTGGAGGTATCTGACATTTCCATCTTCATCAAGGGGGATTCTGTCAAGTAGCAACTCAAACTCTTCATCAGTAATCTCCACACCAAACCTGAAACAAATAGCTGCTAGCATCAGTCACCCCCAAGTTCACATCTGGGTCACCCATCCCCACAATACCCTAAGCATATGGCTGCCATTAACGCTTTGTTACTGCGGCAGTCCTCAAGATCAAGAGCACCACGTGAATATCAGAGGTTAATCAGGGTTTTGATCGCTTCAGCTTTCTCAAAGAAAGAGAGTCCACCACTGAATCCCTGCATTGGTGGTGCACAGAAACAGAAATACCGGCATGCTGAATTGTGTGTGATTGTCTTCTATAAGAAGTTATTCATTACGCTAAAACACTGGTATTGCTTAAACAAGTTAACTCTGAAAGGCCTTTCAACTGGACTGCTTAGCATGAAAGAGAAGGTAGGGGGAAAAAAGTGCCTTTCGCAAAACAGCTTCCTAATGCTTTTGCAAAACATTTCATAATGGCTTTAAAGACATTTTGCATACACATATTTTAAAAGTGGCAGTGTTTATTCATCAGCAAGAAAGTGTTTTCATCTCTCAAGAACAATCAAAACATAATCCTTGAATTACTGGCATAAATAAGAATGACTTAAGCAATAATAATGAACAAGGCGTTCATTCATCATTTTGCAAAGCTGATAAGGCCCAGCTGACTTTTGGAAAAGAGGGGAATATAGTCTCTTCTGGCAAAAACATAAGAAGTTTTTTCCCATTTTTATTATTAATCCCTTGATAATTATAAAACAAAACATATATGTCATCAAGAATAATGCAACAAGCAAAAGTGACTTTCTCATAGGCTGCAGATAATAAGTTATCACATACTTGTATTTCAGAAGGACTTGAATTTGAATAGCATCTCAGAGACTTTGCAGTTGGGTGTCCTTTTTTCACTTGCATAAAATTAGAAAAAAAAGGACAGACTCAAGTATTTAATGAGATACATAACATTTTTTATCTTATTCCCTGTTATTCTCTTTTCTTTTTTGTTTCTTAACAGTGAAGCTGCCAGTACTAATGAACAAACCTTTGGCACTTTGCCTGAGAAATTAAAATTAATTCTCAGGTTTGATTTGGACTTAAACTCAATACTTAACCTCTTAAATTCAGTACTTAAAAAGAAAATAAGTTTTTCATAGACATACTGGAAAAAAAATACCAGACAATACCAGACTAAAAATCCAGAAAATTGAATCTAATCTATATCCACCATTAAATCACTTAAATTTCATATTTCAGTTTTCTCAACTCTCAAATGATCTACATGGACTCTTTATCTTAATTAGTAGTGGTCACAGGATAATAATGAAAACAAAAGAGCCCTGAAAAACAGAAAGCATCATATATAATGTATTGTATATTACATTATACATCATGTATTTTTATTATTGATATGGTATACAGGTTTTAAAAATCCTCAAAAAATATTAGAATAGATTACTTGAACCTAACAGTGACACAAGCAGTCCTTTTCCGTATGAGGCTTTCTTTCTGGGCGGTGGGATGACACAGTGCAGACAGCATGGGTTTCAGATTAACTGGGCCAATAGCTGAATTCCAGCTCTGCCCTTAGTAGCTGTATGTGACCTCAGCTGATTGACTTAATTCCCTGAGCCTCAGTTTCTGTATCCATAGAAAGAAAGGTTACTTTTAAAACTGAACAAGTGAATATACATATACATAATATGCACATACTCACTTTAATGGGAAATGTATTTTCTTACCAGTTGTACTACCTTCATTTTATTGATGGATAAAATGAGGCTATCCCTAACACTCAACTTCAATCCCACCTCTGTGTCCTGCTGCTGCTGCTGCTAAGTCGCTTCAGTCGTGTCCCACTCTGTGCGACCCCATAGACGGCAGCCCACCAGGCTCCGCCGTCCCTGGGATTCTCCAGGCAAGAACACTGATTTGAAAAGTACTGTATCTGAATGTAGAGGGATTTGAAAGGGAGTAATACTTAAGCCAAATAGAAGCTTCAGAAGGAGGCTTTTGAAACAGTCCAGGTTAAAGAAAATGGTGCCTCGATCAAGATAATAGAAGTACAGATGAGCGAAGCAACAGATTTAGGATATTTTGCCATTACCTTCTCCAATGTGTGAAAAGTGAAAGGGAAGTCGCTCAGTCGTGTCCGACTCTTAGCAACCCCATGCACTGCAGACTACCAGGCTCCTCCATCCATGGGATTTTCCAGGCAAGAGTACTGGAGTGGGGTGCCATTGCCTTCTCCGTGTCCTAGTCACTGCCATATTACACTGTTTATACTACTTTCTTTATCATTGCCTAAAATTAGCTTATTGGTTACTTGGTTTACTACTTGTCTCCACTTCTTATGTAAGCTACATATTTGTCTTGCTCACCACGGTATCCTTAGAACCTGTAACAATGACTGGAAAGTACTCAATAAATATTGAATAAATGAACAAATGACTAGCTCATGTCTCTTATAAGGGTATAAGTACTTATAAAAAGAGGAACTTTTAGAAACTACCCTTCTTTTACCCAGTCTAACAGAAGGTATCTGGATGACTGAACATAGTGAAAAATTAAAGTCAGATACATTTTATTTGGAATACATTTTACACTCCTAATTAATGTATGGATATCTTATATTCATAAATTTAACCAGACTTCTAATAAAGTAATAAAGCCATATTTATTCATTCTTCTAGTTATTCAAAAAATATTTGGGAACTACCTATTATATGTTAGGCACTTCTGTTAGATGCTTGGAATACAGAGATGAGATATTTTACTCTGTAGCAAAGCAGACAGACAATAAACAAGAAACTGCAATAAAATGTGATGAATGTTATGATAAAAGAAATGCAGGATATTAAGGGAGCTTTGAACAACATGTCCTAATTCAGACTAAAGGTGAGGAGAGGTTCCTAAAGAATGGATGGGCTGAGAGTTAGCTAGATAAAGTAGAGAACCAGAGAGAAGGAGCATTTTACGTAGAGAATAGGCACATTCTGGAAATGAAAGGATCTCAACTTTACTAAACCCTGGAGTTCCATTGAGGGAAGGCAGCAAGACCAGACTTGGACAGAAAGATGAATGCCAGGATGGACAGGCATTACGAACAGGTATTTTAAATAAATATGGGGTTTATCTGAACAGCACAGGAAGTCTTTAGTGATAGTCTTTTTGATGTGTCAACCTGGCAAGGCTAATAGTCCCCAGTTATTCACTCAAACATAGCCTAGGTGTTGCTAGATTAGATTGTGAAGGTATTTTGTAAATGAGATTAAAGTTCATAATCAGTTGATTTAAGTAAGGGAGATTACCCTAGACAATCTTGAGTGGGCTTGGTTCAGTTGAAGGCCACAGAAGCAGAACCAAGTCTTTGAGGAAGAAGCTTCAGGCTATACCTGAGAATTCCACCCTGCACTTTATAACAGCCTGGCCTATGGAGTTTGGACTTGTCAGCTGGTCTCAACCCATGTAAACCAATTCCTTACAATAACTCTTAATATTATCTCCTACTGGTTCTGTTGCTCTGGGTGAACCCTAATATATCGTTAAAGGATTAAAACATGTAGTGACCATCAAACTTGTGATTTGAAAACTACTATATCTGAATGTAGAGGGATTTGAAAGGGAGTAATACTTAAGCCAAATAGAAGCTTCAGAAGGAGGCTTTTGAAACAGTCCAGGTTAAAGAAAATGGTGCCTCAATCAAGATAATAGAAGTACAGATGAGCGAAGCAACAGATTTAGGATATTTTGGAAGTAAAATACACACGACTCAATTTTTTGGTTTGATGTAGAAAGTGAGGGAGAAGTTGTCAAGGATAATTCCTAGGTTTCTGGCTAGGGTGACTAGGTAGCTGGGGGTGTCATTAACTGAGATAAAGGAGCACTGGAAGAGGAACAGGTTGTGATGATACAAGTGAGGATTACAAGTTGAGTTTTAGACATTGATACATCCAAGAGGTGGTGTTCAAGAAGCACTTAGAGATATGAGTCTGAAGCTCAAGAGAGCCTTTCGCTGCAGTTATAAATTTGGGGGTCACCTTTACATAAAGGTGATCTGAGGCTACAGGATTAGATGAGATTGTAAAGGAGAACGGGTGGAGTTGAGGACTTGGCACAGAGACCTTATTTAAGGGACAAACAGAGAAAGAGAATCTAAGAAGTAGTGCAGCAAATGACAGAAAGGCAGCTGAGAGAAATGGTAATGGAAGCCAAGAACACAGAAGCTTCCAGAAGGAAGCAGTGGTCAGTCATTTCAAAACCAGTCAAAGGTTATGCAAACTACAAACTTTTATTGAATTTGGACATAAGGAGCCTATGACCGGTGAGAGTAGTTCTAGTAGAGTGATGGAGTCCAAAACCAAACTGCAGTGGGATAAGGGGTGAGTGGAACTTGAGGGATAGAGACAGAGGGATGGCAGAACTTTTTCAAGAAGTTTAGATATGAAGGGGAAAAGAGAAGACAGACAGGAAGAAGTGGTGGAGTCAAGGGAGTCTTTTTTTAAAGATGAGTAGTAGGAGCAACATTACACTGTTGACAGAGGCAGTACCACTGCAGAGGTTAAAAACAGAGGAGACAGGGAATTACTAACAGATCAGTGAAAGAAAGATCAACAATACAGGTAGACAGAGGAGATAAGGAAATACTGGGTTTATAAGCTTTTAAATATCAGCTTACCTTTCTCTTCCCTTTTTACTGTGAAGTAAGGTGCAAGATTATTTACTGAGAATTAAAAGAAAGAAAGTGAGAGGGTATGTGTTTCGAAGAAAATTTGAAAAGGTCTGAAATAAGCACAGTGGAGAATGGGATACAGAGTTGAGCAAGACAGCACAGTAGGAAGTGACAAAATGCTGCCAGTGCGGGTGACGTTGGTGACGTTGAATTCACAGTGAGATAAATCTACTCAGGAGTGTGATTTTCCCCAGCAATCTTGATACACCTGAAGACAAGATGGACAGGTAAAATCACCTGGGCCTGGGAATCTGCCAGATAGATGTGAATGAAAGGCAGCAAAGCATGAGAGTTTGTAATATTGACAAGAAAATGAATTTCACGTGAAAGAATAAAATCTAAGTGGTGTTCCATCTTAGAGATGGAAATGGGAACCAGTGGATAGCAATAGGCTTGGGGAAATGCAGAAGGGTCAAAGGACTAGAACAAATAGAAGGTATTAGCCAGGAATAAGCTAATAACAGTACGATTTCATATAGTTGTAGTTATTTTGGATGATGACACACAGTGAGGAGAGGCAAACAGACACAAGGATAAAAATGAGTATTTACTTAGAATTTAATACATTCTTAGCACTGTGCTAAGCATTTGGCTTTATTGACTATGCCAAAGACTTTGACTGTGTAGATCACAATAAATGGTGGAAAATTCTGAAAGAGATGGGAATACCAGACCACCTGACCTGCCTCCTGAGAAATCTGTATGCAGGTCAGGAAGCAACAGTTAGAACTGGACATGGAACAACAGACTGGTTCCAAATAGGAAAAGGAGTACGTCAAGGCTGTATATTGTCACCCTGCTTATTTAACTTATATGCAGAGAACATCATGAGAAACACTGGGCTGGAAGAAGCACAAGCTGGAATCAAGATTGCCGGGAGAAATATCAATAACCTCAGATATGCAGATGACACCACCCTTATGGCAGAAAGTGAAGAGGAACTCAAAATCCTCTTGATGAAAGTAAAAGTGGAGAGTGAAAAAGTTGGCTTAAAGCTCAACATTCAGAAAACGAAGATCATGGCATCCGGTCCCACCACTTCATGGGAAATAGATGGGGAAACAGTGGAAACAGTGTCAGACTTTATTTTTGGGGGCTCCAAAATCACTGCAGATGGTGACTGCAGCCATGAAATTAAAAGACGCTTCCTCCTTGGAAGGAAAGTTATGACCAACCTAGATAGCATATTCAAAAGCAGAGACATTACTTTGCCAACAAAGGTCCATCTAGTCAAGGCTATGGTTTTTCCAGTGGTCATGTATGGATGTGAGAGTTGGACTGTGAAGAAGGCTGAGCACCAAAGAATTGATGCTTTTGAACTGTGGTGTTGGAGAAGACTCTTGAGAGTAACTTGGACTGCAAGGAGATCCAACCAGTCCATTCTGAAGGAGATCAGCCCTGGGATTTCTTTGGAAGGAATGATGCTAAAGCTGAAACTCCAGTACTTTGGCCACCTCATGTGAAGAGTTGACTCATTGGAAAAGACTCTGATGCTGGGAGGGATTAGGGACAGGAGGAGAAGGGGACGACAGAGAATAAGATGGCTGGATGGCATCACTGACTCGATGGACGTGAGTCTGAGTGAACTCCGGGAGTTGGTGATGGACAGGAAGGCCTGGCGTGCTGATTCATGGGGTCCCAAAGAGTAGGACACGACTGAGCGACTGAACTGAACTGAACTGAAGCATTTGGCATGCATTGTCCCCAGTTTCTACAACTATCAATTAAGAATTATTCTTGTCCCCAGCATTGTCCTGGTAGAGTCAGTGAGATGTCTAGAGAGGACAGAAGAGCAGTGAGGAAGCAGTCTCCTTGGTGGGGGAATAGATTTTGGTAAACTAGACTGTAACATTTTTAAGAGGTTGAGGAGGTAGTTTATTCCTTGTGGACTGGTTGTTCTGACAGGCACAGTGGGAGGATTTTAGAAGAAAGGGAGGAATGAGAGTTTGGAATGAGAAGCCCAGAGGAACATTAGGATACGAGAACACTGCGAGGGCATACAGGTTAGACAAGTGAGGGAGTTACATCGTGGGTAGTGTGACAAGGAAAATGGATACGAGGCCACATGGATTTAGAATTTAGAAGAAACCTTCAAACAAAACCATCCAGGCCCTGTTTTTAGCTCCTCTCTCATTCTTTCTCTACAGACAACAATTTAAGTAACTTAAATTCTCAGACTATAGTAAGTCAAGACTACAATAAGTCAAGATTGATTGACTGTTTACTACATGTTAGACACATTACATGTATTAATTCTGAAAGAGATGGGAATACCAGACCACCTGACCTGCCTCCTGAGAAATCTGTATGCAGGTCAGGAAGCAACAGTTAGAACTGGACATGGAACAACAGACTGGTTCCAAATAGGAAAAGGAGTACGTCAAGGTTGTATATTGTCACCCTGCTTATTTAACTTATATGCAGAGTACATCACGAGAAACACTGGGCTGGATGAAGCACAAGCTGGAATCAAATTTGTCGGGAGAAATATCAATAACCTCAGATATGCAGATGACATCACCCTTAGGGCAGAAAGTGAAGAAGAGCTAAAGAGCCTCTTGATGAAAGTGAAGGAGGAGAGTGAAAAAGTTGGCTTAGAGCTCAACATTCAGGAAATGAAGATCATGGCATCTGGTCCCATCACTTCATGGGAAATAGATGGGGAAACAGTGGAAACAATGACAGACTTTATTTTCTTGGGCTCCAAAAATCACTGTAGATGGTGACTGCAGCCATGAAATTAAAAGACGCTTACTCCTTGGAAGGAAAGTTATGACCAACCTAGACAGCATATTCAAAAGCAGAGACATTACTTTGCCAACAAAGGTCCGTCTAGTCAAGGCTATGGTTTTTCCAGTGGTCATGTATGGATGTGAGAGTTAGACTGTAAAGAAAGCTGAGTGTGGAAGAATTGATGCTTTTGAACTGTGGTGTTGAAGAAGACTCTTGAGAGTCCCCTGGACAGCAAGGAGATCCAACCAGTCCATCCTAAAGGAAATCAGTCCTGAATGTTCATTGGAAGGACTGATGTTGAAGCTGAAACTCCAATCCTTTGGCCACCTGATGCGAAGACCTGGCTCATTGGAAAAGACTCTGATGCTGGGAAAGATTGAGGGCAGGAGGAGAAGGGGACAACAGAGGATGAGATGGTTGGATGGCATCACCAACTCAATGGACATGAGTTTGAGTAAACTCCAGGAGTTGGTGACAGCCAGGGAGGCCTGGCGTGCTGCAGTCCATGGGGTTGCAAAGAATCAGACACGACTGAGTGACTGAACTGAACGGATGTAGTAATTTATTTAATCCTTACAACACTATGAGGTATGGATGATCTCCATCATACAGAGAAACTTTAAACTGCTAGTATCTGGTAGAGCTTTTTTTTTTTTTAAATCATGTTTTCCCTGTAGCTGACACCATTTCCTCTCTGGGCTCCTACTCTGGTAATGATTAGGTCCCCACCTCTCGGGAGAATTGCATCTGCACAGGCTGAGACAGAGCCAGTGTGAACACGGACCCAGCCAGAGCTTTTGGAATAATGAGCACAGCAAAAACCAGCCTTTCTTTTCATTTACAAAGGGATTCACTCAGAGGGTCCAAAGCTCTGCTTTCCAACCGCAGAAAACCTGGGGCTCAACACAAAACTGGGAACCAGAAGGAACTGGCGATGAAACACAGTCCTTCCTCAAATACTCAGGGTCTGATCAGCCCGCCTCTGCTACAAGGAATGGCCTCACTCCAGCATTTTTAAGAGAAAACATTTTGCTTCTATTTCACTTTCCAAGCAGGTATAAAATCTACTAAAAGGAATACGACGAATCAAAATAAGTAAGCTCACTCACAAGAGACACACCCCGAAAATTATTTCTGGTTGCTAAGATTATTCAGCCCATTATTTCAAAGTGGTGAAATTCAGAACAATCTGAGAAGAGAATTCAAAAGCAGCAGCTACATTCGCTGATAGGTTCATGTGAGACACACACATCTACAACCCCCTCTACCACATCCCGTTTTTCAGTGTATACGGGAAGGGGCCAAGACCCCGATCAGCACAATAACTAATTTTGTACATTACAGTGCATAGAACGACGGAGGGAAAGACACTTTCTTTGAAAGGTTCGTCTGGGCTCTGAAGGAGGCTGGAGCCCAGTGCTCCAGGGTCATCATGAGCTCCACCCACTCCTTTTTGGCTGCACTGGCCTCAGAGGCAGCTGCTTCCTGTAAGTGATCTGCTGGCTTCTCCTCTTCCTCTGCCTCCTACTGGGGAGAGAGGGCTGGATACCTCTGCACGCACTCCTGCATGGCCCAGAACTGGTCTGCACAGTCCGACCCCCTGACATCCTCCTTGCGGTAGTGGAAGCAGGAAAAGGCTGCCTTCAACAGCTCCCTACACCGGCCTCTGCCATCTTCTCAGGCAGTTCCGGTTGATGTCTCCATTCAACAGAATCAGTCCATGCTCCTCCTGTGGATGTTTGGGGTCATCAGCCACTAGCTGCACATTGCTTCGAGTTTCATGGTCTTCTTTGGTCACAAATATGATTCCATCCTTCGCTTCCTGCCGACAGTAGGCCGTGATGCAGTGGTGGAGGCCTCACGTGTCCCTGGTAGAGCTTTAACTTGAGCCCTGCTCACTGACTCTGGAGCCCCAAAGCTTACCAAGTCGTTATTCTTTCTGCTTGGGCATGGCTGTCATTTCTCTCTCTACAATTCTTTCCTAAATTGTACACTTCTTTTAGCAGAAGAAGGTCTCTTCATACTTTTAACATATAAGTTTCTCTTAAAGGTTATTGTATGACCGATTATGACGATATCAATACATCCAAACCTAAACGTCTAACAATATACTATACAAGTAGATTTTGAAATAAAGACAGTTCGTCTTGGACTTTATTCAAGAGAGTTTACAAAGATACCCCTTACTCATGAAAGTATGAAAGTGAAAGTCACTCAGTCCTGTCCAACTCTTTGTGACCCCATGGACTATACAGTCCATGGAGTTCTTCAAGCCAGAATACTGGAGTGGGTAGCCATTCCCTTCTCCAGGGGATAGCCCAAAGATTGCATTTTAGCACAGATTTGGTGTATTTAAAAAAATTATCTGTCACCCAATAACTTTATTCTATCCTCAGGGTATAAACTAGACTCTGATATTTTTTCCTCAGGACAAAAAAATAAGTTACTGTCAGTCTTGACATTTTAAATTCTGTAACAGACAATGTCTTGGGTTTTGTTTTGGCTCCATACATTTTAATGTATATAACAACAACAAAGTAGCTTTTCTTTTAATAGTTATTTATATTTATTTATTTTGCTGCACCAGTTCTCAGTTGCAGCACACAGGATCTTCAGTCTTCATTATGGCATGCGGGATTTTGTTTTGTTTTGTTATGGTATGCAGGATCTTCCATTGCAGCATGTAAACTCTTAGTTGAGGCATGTAGGATCCAGTTTCCTGACCAGGAATTGAACCTGGGTCTGCATTGAGAGTGTGGAGTCTTAGTCACTGGACTACCAGGGAAGTTCCCCAAAGTAGCTTTCATACTTATAAGGGCTTCCCTGGTGGCTCAGCTGATAGATCTTGGGGTCAGGAAGATCTCCTGGAAAAGGAAATGGCAACCCAGTTCAGTATTCTTGCCTGGAGAATTCCATGGACAGAGGAGCCTGGTGGGCTACAGTCCACGGGATTGCAGAGTCAGACATGATTGAGTGTACGTGCATACATACTTGTAAAATAAGCAGAAATCTCATTATCAAAATCCTCCTTTTCTGTTATTTAGCAGTTTTAAAATATCAAAGCAGTGTAGTGTTTTCCTTTCTCCAAGGGGGATATGTTCCAAGAACCCCCGTGGATGCCTGAAACCACAGAACCCTATATATGCTATATTTTTTCCCTTATCATATTTACCCACCTTAAAGTATAATTCATAAATTAAGCACAGTAAGATATTAACAATAACTAATAATATAGACCAATTACAACAATATTCTGTAATAAAACTTATGTGAATGTGATCTCTGTCTGAAAATACCTTATTGTTCAAATTTAATGCCTTTTCCATCTTAACTAAGCATTTATCGTGCACTGATTACTGGCCATAATTTTACAACCTGAGGTGTGACTGCAAAACTAGCACAAATTTATTCTTCCTTCTTCACAATTTCATGGATATAAGATACACTCTTACCATAGATCTTAGAAACCTCGGCATACAACATCTTTTCTTTCCTTATTATGTCAGGAATTTTCATCTTTTCATTTAAAGGAAGCACTTTATGACATCTCTTAGGCATGTCAGAATTGCCAGCATCGCTACTCTTTGTGTTTTGGGCCATTATTACGTAAAGGAGGGGTTACTTGAATACAAGCACAGTGATGCTTTGACAGTCAATCTGATAACCAAGACAGCTACTAAGGGACTAAGAAATGGATTACACTGGACAAAGCGATGATTCTCGTCCGGGAAGGGCAGAAACGGATGGCGAGTGATGTCATCACACCCCTCAGAGCAACGAGCAACTTAAAATTATTAGTTTACTTCTGAAATGTTCCATTTAATATTTTCAGACGGGGGTTGACTTTTGGTAACTGAAACCATGGAAAGTGAAACTGTGGATAAAGGGGGACCACTGTTATCTGTGTATAGAATGCAAGAAGTAATAAAAAGTAAAGATTCAGCAAAAAATAAACCACATTTGGATTCTAACTATCTTAATGGTGATTTAGCAATCAGATTTTAAGCGGGTGGCATTTTCAAGGAAACTAAAGGACTTAAATAAAAGTGTGGTGTGAGGCCTCATATTTCATGAAGGTAACTACAATAGGAAAACTTAAAATTGAAGTGTTTATATACCAATTATTTTTGAGCTCTTCAGTAAGGACTCTGTAATATTCACTAAAAGACATTCTTCAGAAACTAAAAATAATAAAAATAGATTCCATATTAGCTAAATATATTTGGAATAGAGATAATATTATGTCTGATATTGTTCTGGAATAGTTACCTACTCTAGTATTCTTGCCTGGAGAATTCCCATGGACAGAAGAGCCTGGCCGGCTACAGTCCATGGGGACGCAGAGAGTCAGACCTGACTGAGAAACTAACACTTTCATCATAAATTTAGGTTTGTTTCATTGAATTCTAGCATTTATTCTTCAACCAAATACCTGGGGATGTGACCATATATTTTCCTAATTAAGCTATGTTTAACTGGATACTTAAATTATTTCAGTTGATTAAATCACACTTAATATTCAAAAAGTACCTAAGAACAATACTCTTTTCTTTGAAGAAGTATCTGGTGATATGATAGTTTTTATGACTTTAATTTCTTACATCAAGCTTTTTTTCAAACTAGAACATTTTATCTTTAAAACACAGGCAAGGATATACAGTGCAGGAAAAAAGTGTTTATCATCCCTGTTCCCCTCATTACTGTCAAAATCTTTAATACCATGTTCTCTAAGAAAACATCTGTGTACTATTATAAAGTAAGTTCTTGGGCTCCGGAAAAATTATCTCCAGCCTTTATCTCAAAATGGAGAAATAGTAAAAGCTAATGTTCCAGGAATATACTTTTCTAACATTATTAGATGCTAAAACAAAAGCATTAATATTTTTTTTTAAGTGTTTTTTTAAACACTGGAAAATCTACTAACCCAGATCTCCTGGAACATGACATATCTGCTACCTGTCCTGAATAATATATATTGTCTTTTCTCCATCTTGTGCTTCAAAGTCAAGCTGAACTACCCTAGGAGATCTATGAGATTGAGCTTGAAGGGTTCTTGGGACCTGGAAGAACTAAGCCTAAAATATGAGACTCTGTAATTCTCATATTGTCAGCCGCAAGTGGTCAGGGTCACTCCAAGTCTTCAGAGGACCTCCCAGGTGCTTTTTGTGCCATATCACCTAGATAGATAGATAGATAAAGAGATCTATATGTATCTGATGGGATTGTTGTTTTTGTTTTTTAAATCAAGCTACCCTCACAGGACTGACGATGAAGCGTCAATACTTTGGCCACCTGACACGAAGAGCTGACTCATTCGAAAAGACCCTGATGCTGGGAAAGACTGAGGGCAGGAGGAGAAGTGGGGAGGCGACAGAGGATGAGATGGCTGGATAATGAGATGGTTGGATGGCATCACCAACTCAATGGACATGAATGTGAACAAACTCCAGGAGACAGTGAAGGACAGAGAAGCCTGGTGTGCCAGAGCCCATGAAGTCACAAAGAGTCGGACAAGACTTAGCAACTGAACAACAACAACCTTCAAAAAGAAACATATTTGATATTGTAAGGCAGTTCTTTACTTTTACTAACCAAAAGGAACACCAGTGAAGCACTCTGAATAATGGTTTTTTCCCAAAAGGAATCTCCGCATGGATAATAAAGTGGAAAGTCCTGGGTTTCAGTTACCAGTTCTGACACTCACTAGATGTGAGATTTTAGCAAGTCTCTTTGTCTCTGACAGATTGCTTTTTCATTTGTGAAATAAGCAAGATAATCACACTTAACCTACCGACCTACAGGATTTTTGTAGGGCCAAACTAGTTAATAAGTATATAATAAAATTACTCTATAAATTCTAAAGCAGTTTTTTGATGTCAGACATTCATAATATTAACAATACCATTGGGTGAAGTCTGCATTCACCTCAACAAAATGCTTGACAGTGGGTGGCTAGTTTCCTCACACTCCCTTTGCATTCCCCGTTCCTCCAAACATAGTAAAACCTGGTTTCTGCAGAATATGACTTAATTTGAGTTACTGGGAAACAAAGCAATTAGCCCAGACAGGATACAGCTGAAGATTTGTGCGAAAGAATGATGAGATGCTTGATAGTGAGCAGGTGTTCTCCCTAGATTATCTAACCTGCAGTTGATTAAATTTGGAAAATACAGCTTGTTCCCAAGTGAGTAAACCTTGGGGTCTTAGCTTTTCGAGATTGGGAAGGCCTCAGGAAGGCCCTGTGGGACGTGGTAGGGGAGATTTTCAAAGTATTAAGGGCCTGGGTGGAAATCTTACCTTGAAGAACTCTTGTTACCACACATAAGCCCTTTGCCTGAAGTAACAACAGGACAACTCCAGTCAGTGCCTGACTTGTCTGTCGGAGGAATATAAACACCTGCAGAGATGCCCTTAGGGCTCTGGAAGAGCCCTTTGCCGCAGGGCATGCTGGGAAAATAGGAATGCTGGGAAGGTGCGAGGCATGCTGAGAAGGGAAGGTGCAGTGCATTCTGGGAAAAGTGGGGGGCGCGTGTTGGGAGGTTGCCATGCTGACCTTGAGAGGAAGGACGGAATGGAGGGCCATGGGACCATTCTGGAATAGAGATAGCCAAGGAGCAGCAGTGTTCATTTATTTCAGAAGTGAAGCTACCCTAGTAGTGTCCATTTTAGAGCTGCTTTCGTCAGACAAGACAGCTTGGATGTTTCCAACTAGCCTCTCTTCTCCAAAGACGTGTTTCTTCCTTTGGGTTTCCCTACCCTGGTACCTCAGCTTGGTCGAGATGGGGGAAAAGGGACTTTGCCGTGGCCTCTTCCCGTTGTTCCAAGTGTTAATGATCCCCACCTGTACTGACATCCTCATTCTGGCTGTTTAAAGCCTTCTCTGCCTTGGACTCGATGGCACCCCACCCCAGTACTCCTGCCTGGAGAATCCCAAGGACGGAGGAGCCTGGTAGGCTGCAGTCCATGGGGTCGCTAGGAGTCGGACTCGACTGAGCGACTTCACTTTCGCTTTTCACTTTGATGCATTGGAGAAGGAAATGGCAGCCCACTCCAGTGTGCTTGCCTGGAGAATCCCAGGGACGGCGGAGCCTGGTGGGCTGCCCTCTATGGGGTCGCACAGAGTTGGACACGACTAAAGCGACTTAGCAGCAGCAGCAGCAGCAGCAGCAGCCTTGGACTCTAATTTTTTTCAATACTGCAGAGAGAAATGTTTCTAAAGTTTTACTTTTCCACCCGAAATGGATAGTACAGGCCCTCAAAAGTTTCCAGAATCATATAAGTCCCAGTGTAAGTTTTTTTCATTTTAGACAAATTCATTGTATGCTTGCATTAATTTGAGACAGAGCCCCGACCCTATTTGAATGGATTATAGATGAAATCCTATTAAATAGAACTCTATTGGACCTGACTACAATATGCAAACAAATAGGAATACAACTTCTGGGTCATTTTGAACATGACAAAAGCTAAAGGATTTAACATTTTCTTTCTAGTGCTTGTTTCCTCCTAACTCTCAGGTGAGATTATCATTACTCTTATTTTCATATGTAACCCAATCTAGTTAGTTCAAAATTTAGGACAATTAGATCCATCTGAGCAGGGTGACCATTGCAATCCACTTAGCGTTTTCTTTCTCTTCTAATGTTTTCTTAAAATCTGATTTAAAATATTCTGTTAAGTGTAGTTTGTTATAAAATATTTCTTGCTTTCCCTTTCCTCTTTGTGATTTGTGGGAAGGATTCTCTTTAAGTTAAAAGCAATTAGAGTTGCTTTTTGAAAATTACAAAATATAGCAGAAGAGTTGAAGGGAATCATTCAAGTTAATCAGAAGAAAATGATCATTGAAAAAGTATTAAGTACATCAATAGGTAAATCATATTATGGATTATGTCTGTAAATATAGTATAACAAAGAACATCTTTATAATCATAACCATCATCTATTAAAATCTATCACTTGTCATTTTAAACCAACAAACATTTTTAAATGGAATTAAAACCTTTACTTTGGAATTACCACTTCATGGATAAAAATATAAATATAAATATAGAGTATAAATTAATTCAATGTTAAGTTTTAATGTAATATATGTCTTCAACTTTATATATCTTATTCTTTGTGATGCAACTTATTTCTATATTATTGATTTTTTCTTAATGTACAATGAAAATTATATGAATTTTAGAAAAAAAAATTTTGAAAAGGCCCAAAATATATAATATAAAACATAACACCCTTCCACAGTAAAGGTTCCCTCCCTCACTCAGAAATAACTACCCTTGACTGCTTGATGCTTCATCCTCCAGATTTTTTATCGTATGTATACTAACATATGTTATTATTTTAAAATAAAATTATACTTCAAAAATTATTCTGTCATTTTATTTTTCCACTAAATCAGTCTCAGCTGTGTTAACATTTGTATACTTGATTCTTTTTGAAAGCCTATATATATTCCTTGTGTGGATGTACCATAATTTATAAAGCCAACCCCTTGGTCTTGGATATACTGGCTGTGTCTGATTTCTCTTTACAATTCAATCTCTTGAACTGTGTCCTTTTTCCTTTCCATTGCGAATCACCACTACCCCGAATCGTGTTTTCTAGTGACCCAGGACTACTTTATTCCTTTTTCACTTAGCCTATTTTCCAAAATGTTTTTCTGACTTTAGGTCTTGTCCTTTCCTTTTGAATTTTGTCTTTTTATTCTTTTTTTCCATTAGGAATAAAGATCTTCTTTTACAAAAAAAATCTCTCCTCTCTGGTACCAGCGTGCTCTCCTCACACTCTTTCCAACCCCAGTGGTGAAGAGAAAAAAGCGTTGAATATCGGGTTTCTGATAAGAAACCAGGGGCTGTTACCGGCAGGGAGCCTTGTCAAGATTTCCCTCATTCTGAGCACTCCATTCCCACGTGAACGACAATGAATGGAGGTTTCACCCGCCCACCCCACATTGTTCAAGTTGTCCTTTGCCCTTTCTGTCAAATCTTGGCACCCAGGAGACAGCAGAACATGTACTGAATTCAACCCTGGCGAGCCACGGATCAATATCACTTGACTCTTCTTACCCATTAGTTGTTCCCTTTCTATGCCTAACGTGGAGTGAGGCCTATGCTATTCTTTGTCATGGCCCCTGCTCAGTTGGCCCAGCTAACCCCTGTAGGGTGGGATGGCTCTCTCCATCCCCTAGGCAGACTGCCACAGGCAGAGAGTAGAACAAGGACAAAGTACAAGTTTCAGTCTTAGGACACAGGTCCTCTTGCTGCTTCAGCTGCAGGCTGAGAGACTGTGCAGAAAGTTAGTATATTTTCTTTTTGTGATCTTGGTTATCAAATACCAGTTAAGAATATTAACTATCCACTCATCTCACAGAATACTATAAAAAAAGGAAATCTATAAAGCACTTTGAAAATAAGATTCCAAAGAAATAGTTTATTATTTTAAGTCTCGTCTTTTTTTGTACCTATATTTTAATTGACTTCCTTTGTTTATATCTGCAACTCATTTTTGGTTTTCCTATAATTCATACCTATTCCTCCCCATGAATTAGTTCTTATTTATGAAACACAAACAGTGTATTTATATTTCCAGTGTGATCTTCTTTCAGCAGAGGTTTTTGTGTTTTTTCTTTTTGAGGGAGTATGGGATGGGTTCAGAGAGGGAGAAAGTCATGGCTGTTGTAAATTATTTAAGGTAAAATTTTTTTTGTTCCTCCTATTACTTTTATATTTGAAACATTCTCTGGAATTTTTATATGATTATTAAGGCCTTAATTTTAAGTGGCAACATTCAAACAAGCATAAAAACTTTATAGGAAGACTAAACTCCTGTCTGATGGTAAGTTAAGTGCTTAGAAAATTAGACTAATTCTTCTAAGCCATAGATAAGTTAGTCAGAAAAAAACAAAACCCTAAACCAACTCGGTGTTCGAGTGACACTGGGCCGACGTCTTAATCTCTCTGTATCTGAACCTTCCAACTGTAACATTGGTGGAACTTTGATGCCAAAGCCAATTGCCTTCTAATTATCAGACGACAGATTGTGGGATGGCCTAAATCTAAATGACACTGAAGACACCCTAGGAGAAAGTTGTCTTAATGCTTTCCAGATTTAAAATAAACATTTTAGGAGTTTAAATGGGACAAAATTTCAGAAAATTGCAGCTCTCATCTCCTGTCATAGATTATGGTAAAAGAGAAGAATGAGAAATTCTGTCTTAACTGTCATGAAAAAAAATTTTTTTTCAATTGTAGAAAAACAGCCTTAGCTATGTATGTGTTCTTGTTTCCCCTTTGTTAAAAATAGCCCATTTCTAAGCATATATTACTATCACTTCCTCTCTAATTTAGTTCTTCCTTCCCGAATACATTTTAATACCATGTCAACATATTCCAACAATAAATTATTATTTTGGCCTTTGATTCTTAAGGAAGGGGGGAAAGGCAAATTTGTCCTTTATTTATAAGCGTATAACTTCTAATAAATTATACACAATCTCATAATTCATCTCAGTCTGAATAATCAAGATCATCTGAGTTTTCAAACATAACACTTCACTGTAATAAAAGAGAGCCCCGTGACTCAACGTGCAGAACCATACAGTAGTGAATATTGTATTGCTGATTAAAGTGATTATAATTTAACATTCCCACTGAGCATTTCATGTTTGCTGTGCAAACTACAGAGACTCAGACCATCAAGAGGAAGAAAGGACCTTAGGGTCTGTGACCAGTATCATGAGCCTGCCAGTGTCCCAAGCTTACAGCTCCAGTAAAGTATGGAAACCTCCCATCTACTGAACTGGAAGACAACAGAGCATTAAAGATTCCAGAAGGGAGTTGAGTGTAAACAGTGCATGGATGGAGGAGCCTGGTGGGCTGCAGTCCATGGGGTCGCTTGGAGTCGGACATGACTGAGTGACTTCACTTTCCCTTTTCACTTTCATGCGTTGGAGAAGGAAATGGCAACCCACTCCAGTGTTCTTGCCTTGAGAATCCCAGGGAAGGCGGAACCTGGTGGGCTGCTGTCTATGGGGTCGCACAGAGTCGGACACGACTTAGCAGCAGCAGCAGCAGTGCTAATCACTAGGATAAGGTTCCAAATAACTACATGGCTTTAAGGAGGAGATCTGAAATGAGTGGTACCAACAAAACAATTGATTACACGTGAAATTATACATCAAGCCTTCACACAGTGAAGGGTTGAGAAAGTCACCCTCTAATATTCTTTAATGAAAGGAGGATCTTATGAAATGTTGGCAGAGTCACAGGCTAAGCTGAATGGCCTGCTAACTGGTTAGGTCATCTGAGGCAGTGATGCTTCTGCCTTTGTTGACCAATTTACATTGGTCTAATTTGGCTTACTTAGCCTGGACCCTCCACAACATTACCCAGTGTGTCTAGGAATTAGGAACCGGAGGCATGGACAGGACCTGGCAAAATGATCTCTTCCTCCTCCCATTCCCCCAGCCCCTGCTTTCTCCATGACCTGCCAAAATCTATATTCAGCGTATCTAAAAATCAAAAGACTCCAGAACATGGACAGAGCCTTCATGAAGAGCGTGAGATTGGGAGTTAGACAAACCTCGCTTAGAATCCCAGCTCAGCTACTTACCCGTTGTGTGATCTCAGTCAAGACATCTAATTTTTCTGAGCATCATTTTCCTTATCTGAGTATCTGAATAAGGACAAAAATATCTACTTCACAGAGTCACCACAAAGAGTATTTATTTTAGCTCAGTGCCTGGAATATAGCCTGCAGAAGAATGTACCAGTATTGTTACTGTTAAGTTGCCTGATCGGCCTTTATATGTCTACTATCCACACACACACACAGTTGCCACACAGGCAACCAGTCATGCCTGGAACTATGTAATGGAAATTCAGTAAGCACTCTGAACCAATGAGGCTCGGGTGGGCTTCCCTGGCGACAATATTTCATGTGTTACGCACAGACACCAGGGAAATAGAGAGAGGACCTTGGGAGCTCCATATTTAGTGATTTCCTGGATTCTGCCCTATGCTTTTCTTTCCTTGGCTTATTTTAACCTGTGTATTTTCCCCCAAATGAGCTATGCTGCTGCTGCGTCACTTCAGTCGTGTCTGACTCTGTGAGACCCCATAGACAGCAGCCCATCAACCATGAGTATAACCACTTTTCAGTTTGTTTTTTTGAGTCCTGCTAGCAAATTATGGAACCTGAGGATAATTTGTTCCTGCTAACTCTGCAGTTTCCCAAATTCCGAAGAAGGTAGCTCTAAACTTCAGCAATATCATAAATGTGACCTTTTTTTAAAGTGGTACTTTTTCCTCATTTACTATGTATGCATGTGTGTGTATACATTTGCGTGTCTGTGTATGTAATCCAGTTAACACACATATACCCCCTCCTCAATGGAACACAGTGCTTTCAATGCTGGGAAAGAGAGACTCTCTTAAAAAAGGAAAATTTGGAAGCATCTTAATATTTTGTACTCCAAATTTTGAAAGTAGATCTTTATGAACTTGGAAAAATATGGGGAAATGAGCATCAACTACTTAACAGAAGTAATCTAGGTGAAGTGGGGAGAGAGAAGATGACAACATTGTCATTTATTCTCTATAAATATCTGTTAAGTGGTACAATTAAGAGTTATTTTTATGTTTTTCTGAATTTTTCAAATTAATGAAAAATAAGCATATTCTGGGCAAATTTAGAAATATATATGTATGAAAAATGTGTGTATATTAGGAATTCAGAAATATAAGAATTTCACACTATTTTATGGTCACAGGAAACATAAAACTATTTATTTCATTTATACACATAGTCTTGTTACAGAGAAGAAAAAGATAGTGATCAAATCTTTTAAACATAAAACCTTTTCTATCAGTATAAAATTCTGTGAAGGAAATATAATGAAAAATAAGAGGCTAAGGAGGAAAAGGAGTGATATTAAGTATCCCACTGTAAAAGACAAGCTCATTTTGGAATTTTTAAATGATGATGGCTACCAAACCCTATGATATTTTGTATTCAATTATATTTATTTAAAAGGATGATATAAATTTTATTTTAAAATTTCAGTATTTACAGTATGGCAGAAGTACATCTCTTTAGTTATTTAAACTTTTGTTGAATAACTTTATACATAAACTTAAAAGTTTGTGGAGGGTGTATATGATTTAAAAAATATTTTAGGCGTACACGAGTGAGAGCTTTGAAGGCCATTCACATTCGGGGATCAGTAGGAAAATGCAACACTATTTAACCTAAGCCAAGGATACTCTGCCACCTAGTGGCTTAGAAATTTAATGCTCAGTCGAGTCCTATTCTTTGCCACTCCATGGACTGTAGCCAGCCAGGCTCCTCGGTCTATGGGATTTTCCAGGCAAGAATATTGGAGCAGTCTGCCATGTCCTCCTCCAGGGAATCTTCCAGACCCAGGGATCGTATCTGCGTCTCCCCCGAGTCTCCTGCATCTCCTGCATTGCAGGCGGATTCTTTACTCGCTGAGACCCCTGGGCTTTGAAATTTTACTAGACAGGAATAAAAACCTCTCCTCAGGTCAGAAAAGACGAAGAGCTGAGTCATAATACGCAGAATCAGGGAGATGAATTACTTGATGGCAAAATATGATACAGAGAAGAAAGCCAGAAAATTATCATTGGTAGTTTTTTATGAGGTAGGAACATTTGTAAAATCTCTCAAAGATCAACTAATATCAGAAATACTAAAAATGATAGTTCATATAGTTTTCTTTTGTGAACTTGAGTACAGCAACTTTTCGCTGTTGTTTTACTGTGGAGAAACAGAATAAAATTTGATCCATTTCTGTGCACTGTGGAAAATTAAAATTACCAAAGATTCCTTACTTTATTGAAAAAGTATATATGTAATTCTTATCACTTGCTTTCAATGCCTGTTGACTAATGCTGTTTTAATTTGTAAATATTTCTGTAAAAAATAAGTGAAAACAAAGAAATATGGACTTTGTCACAGTAAATCAAGTAACTATATTTCTTACTTCTGGAAAATCATTCTCAAAATTATAACATAATAGAACTTTAAATTTATAGGATATGTCATTTGAATTTATATGTTTTCTCCTACCATAGTCTCTAGATAACTTGGAATAAGCAGAAGGAAAATTGTATGTCTTCAAGAAGTAGCTTTACAATCTTCAATATTCAGACTGAATTGCAGATGACTTCGGAACTCACCATGATGTCTTCTATGATGTCTCTGTCCAAAAATATTTCTACTTTAATTCTGCAAATAATGACTGGTTTTTGTAATTCCCTTAGAGGAGAAAGGAACTGTAAAAACAAGTAGGATATCCACCTTCATTAAATACTTGAAAGTGGTCAAGAGTGAGAGAATATCGGATTGAAACACATTTGCCAGCCTGATTTCTATTCCAGTTAAAGTGGAAGTGGGGCTGATCTTCTCTTGTTACAAAATCTAAAATGATCACTTCATGTCTCAGGATGAAAGGAGGATGTGAAATCAGAAAGTCAGAAATCCAGCATAAGCTTTTTTTTGTTTCACTAATTTTAAATGATTTTTTTTCTTTTGGTTCCTTGCTTTACCTTGGTTAATCTTTCCATTGTTTGGATTTCTTAATGAAAATAAGAACTCTCTTCTAGAAGTTGGTGGTAGTTTTTTGGTTTATTTGCTTTGTGTTTGGGGCTTGCATTATGGATGATTCTTAAAACAAAAAGCCCAATTTATTTAGACATATTATGTTAATAAAATGGTATCTTAATATATGTGTATGTATACAGTGATACATAGAGTGTGTGAATGTAAACAAGTTTTGGAGGTGTAGCTCGGCACTAAATGGAGCTAACATTACAAAAATACACCTGCAAAAGTAACAGATAATTGTGAAGAAAAGTAATGACCAGTCCTACCAGATACTAAAACATAAGGGTACCATAAGTAAAAGTCACGCTACACATGACTAGACACCTTAGCAGCAGTAGCAAAGTACATGTGTAGTACATGTGGAAATTACTGCATGATAGTATTAGCATTGTTGAGTGAAAAAAGCAAAGTGTAAAAAATATATTGGCACACATCCACTTGTGTATGTGTTGCTATATAAAGGGAATGATATTTTTAAAATTTTAGTAGATTCTTCTCTTTTGTCTTTCTGAGTACGGGCCTGGGACATCTAAGGTATCTACTTGCCCAAGATCTCCTTTCAGGGGTAGTTGCTTTTGTGACTTAACTGATTACACTTTATCTTCCTCTTCTTCCAAAGGAGCAGATATTCCCAATATAGTTGCTGTGGAAATGTCTGACACTTTCTTTCCTAGTCTTCCTTTCAGTTGTGGGTACCCATGGGACATGGTTATAGATAATAGGAAAAACAGAGAAATCTATTGAAACTGCTTCTGGAAAGACTTTTTTTTTACATGACAAAAAGGAGACAGACACGGAGAGATGTTTCTCCACTGTGAAAGCCCTCCCTTCTCTTGCCTTTCAACAGGGCTATCTGAAGTGATGTCCGGAGCAGCTGCAGCTACTCTGCGACCTTGAGGTGAGAAAGCTAAGGATGAGACATCAGCATGCTGAGAATGGCAGAGCACAAGGTCTGGGCCCTGAATGACATTATAGACTTGCCAAACCAACTCTGGACCCCTTAACCCTCAAAGATTTTGTCTTGTAAGTGCCTTCATTGTTTAAGCTGCATTTAGTTGGGTATTCGGAGAAGGCAATGGCACCCCACTCCAGTACTCTTGCCTGGAAAATCCCATGGATGGAGGAGCCTGGTAGGCTGCAGTCCATGGGGTCGCGAAGAGTCAGACACGACTGAGCGACTTCACTTTCATTTTTCACTTTCCTGCATTGGAGAAGGAAATGGCAACCCACTCCAGTGTTCTTGCCTGGAGAATCCCAGGGATGGGGGAGCCTGGTGGCTGCCGTCTATGGGGTCACACAGAGTCGGACACAACTGAAGTGACTTAGCAGAAGCAGCAGCAGTTGGATATTGTCACTTGCGGCCAAAATCATTCTAACGTCTATGTTATGGAAGAGAATGTCTACAGAATGACTGAGGTAATGTGCCATGACTGATAATAAAAAACAGAATTGTGTTGAGAAAAGGGTGATTCAAACTCCCTCACCTGATCCTTGAATATATCAGCACCCAAGGCCAGAGGACCCATGTGTATTGGGTCCCCACACAGTGAAGAAATTAGCATGTCTGTCAGGGGCAGTCAGACCATGTGTTTGTCTTTTAATAAATGGCCTCTGTGCCGTGGGGAGGAGGTTACACAAGCTCGGGTGACAGTGAGGGAGGAGGAGAAGCTGCACCCCTTCCGCAATTCTCTGCCTGGGACGTGCCACCTCACCGGGTGCCCCGTTCCAACCTGGCACAGCCACACCAGGACAAACGTCACCGTGCTTGTGGTCAGGTGGAAGGTCTGATGCCAGGTTCAGCTTTGCCAACCCATCCTTGGGTCTCACGTGCTGACAGGCTCCAGAGGTAACTGAGAACCTGGCTGGCCAGCCACGCTGAAACAGCTGCCAGGCAAGGGTGGCCTGCTGCAGGGCAGGCTGCAGAAAGAAGGCTGAGTGGGGTCCACGGACCTGTCAGCCAAACCCAGAGGGGCCACACGGCCATCAGAGGCTGGATGGCGCTCACCTTGGCCCAGGGGAGCCACCAGGAGCCGTGTCCCAACGGCAGACCCCTGACCCTCCACTGAGGTCTGAAAGTTAGCCCTGACCAGAGGAGTGAAGCGCGTGGCCCAGAGGCAGGGACCCAGAGGCCCGTAGATGCGCACAAAGTGGACCCGAGCATATCGGCTGAAGGTCTCATAAGCCGCTTGACCCTCATCCTGAAAGGGGCAGGGCAAAGGACAGGCTTTAGGGAGACTGATCCTTCTCATCCAAGCCAGCCTGAAACCTCTTCTAAACGAGCAGCTTAAATTACCAGGTAGCTGCTGCTGCTGCTGCTGCTATGTTGCTTCAGTCATAAACTAGGGCTTAAATGAAATTGGATCCTGGATTTTCTTTTTTTTTTTTTTTTTTTTGCCGTTATCCCACGGGTAGAGGTGGTGGAAAGGTGGGGCCAGGGCGGGTGCAGAGGAAGGCATGATTCATTACAGGCAAAAACAAAAAGCGTTCGTTTCATTAACTTGAGTTAAGTGTATGAGCTTGCTTCATACAGCATTTCATTAAAAGACCTAGAAGAGTGGCCCTGGGGGAGAGGAGCTGGGAGTCTGGGAGTATAAAGGAGGAGGCTTACTTTCCTCTGAATACTTTTTGCAGTCTGACTATCTTTCTGTGCCTATATTACTTTTTCAATTAAAAAATAAAAGAGTGCTCAGTAAAAAACCAGTGAAAGTAAATGATATGGAACTTCCCTGGTGGTCCAGGGGTTAAGACTCCATGTTCCCATTGCAGGGGGGCATAGGTTTGATCCCTGATTGAGGAACTAAGATCCCACGTGCTGTGCAGCGTGGCCCCCACCAAAAAAGTAAATGGCATGAAAATTGTAAATAGATAGTAGATAACACATCATTCTCTCTCACAGAAATATTGTTTAAAAGTCATAGTGGACCTGCCAAGAGATTATATAACATGAAAATCATACCTAGCAGGTAAAACTAAACTAGAGGTAAAGGAGGGCACCATAAATCCTCAATGAGTCACCAGGGTACAGGGAGGGACTCCTGTTTGCCACGCATCAGCTAAGCTGGACAGTCACCAGCGGGAGTGGGTACCTCTAACCTCACAGGCTAGGGTGGAGGAGAGATAGCAGGGTCAGCAGCATCAGTGAACTTGGACACCCTCTCTTTTGGCTTAATCAGGGCAACCACTTACTAGCTGGTAACTCTGGGTAAGTTACTTAACGTTTCATTGCCTCAATATCCTCATATGTCAATTGAGAATAATAAGAATAATACAGTCAGCATAGGGTTGCTGAAGGATTCAGCGTAAAGCACTGAAAAATGTTCTGGGCATGAAGTTAGCATCTGCTGTCACGGCTACGTCTGGAACTGTTTGGGGGTTGGGGTGGAAGGTGCTCAGTCTTCCACTTTCTAAGCTCGCAGAAGTACCAGATCTCGGGGTCTGCCATCACCCCAAGCAGTAGCCTCCTAGCTGGCCTTCCTGCCTCCATTCTGCCCAGCTCCACCCTGGATGCCTGCATGGTGCTGGGTGTATGATGCTTCTAAACAGCAAATGTGATCGTCTCACTTCCCTGTTCAAAATTCATCACTTCCCACTGATTTATTTACTTATTTATTTATGGCTCCTCTGGGTTCTTCACTGCTGTGAGCAGGCTTTCTCTAGTGGCAGCAAGTGGGGGCTCGTCTCTAATTGCAGTACACGAGCTTAGTTGCCCCGAGGCAGGTAGAATCTTCCTGGACCAGGGATCAAACCTGTGTGCCCTGCACTGGCAGGTGGTTTCTTAATCGCTGGACCACCAGGGAGGTTCTATCCCCACTGATTTCAGAGTAAATTTAAAACCTTTCTGTTTAGCACGCTGGGTCTTGAGTTATCTGGGTGTGGGTTCCTCACTAGCCTCCTCTCCTATCACTCCCACATTCACCCTCTCTCTCAGCCACTCGAAGCCAGATGTCAGTTCTAAAATGCAGCGTATGTTGTCTTTCCTCCACTTCTCTTCACGTGCTGTTGCTGAAATACTCTCCCTAGCCCCTTCTTTTTCTAGTTAGTGCATTCTCATCCTCTAAATTCAGTTTGTGTCACCTCGTCCAGGAAGCCCTCTTGGATCATCCAATCTGATTTAGATGCCCTCCTCTGTGTTCCCATAACTCTTTCATAAAGCCCATTACATGCTATATTATAATGTAGAGCAATTATACATTACAATGTATAATTGTAAATTGCTTAAACTTTGAATGCATTTTTGGCTTGGTCTATTTACATTGGATTCTCAAACTTTATTTTATTTTTCCAATTAATTGAGCATATTCATCTAGAGCTCAGGGTGATCGTGCCCCCAGCTACACCTGCCTACTATTGCTCCAGCTAAGGGGCCTGGAGGCAGGAGCAGGATCCCCTCCCCACTTCTCAGAGCCAGGAGCTGCCTGGCTTCGTTGTCCCCTCTCTGTCACACCAGGCCATCTCCTCCCTTCTGTTGGCCAAGCTACTGCCTCCCCAGGAAATGAAATTTTGGGGTCCCCCTGCTTCTGGACCCCCCAAAGCTCTACATGTTATTTCCTTGGCAATTCATGGACACAACAGGTGAGATGGGGTGATGGGGATGACCCTCATCATGGACACTGCACTTATTCCTTAACCCAAGTCCTCTGCTATATTGACTGGGGCTGGATTGAGGGGTAGGGGAGGGTGCTGATCCCAGCGGAAAGAACCTTCTGGGTGATTCTCGTGACAGGGAAAGGGATCTTCTTGTCAAAGGTGACAGGGACTCAGCAGTGCTAAGCCCTCTCAATGGCTTGTATTACTTTGCTGAGCATCGAAATCTACAGTACTAGTTACAGAACAATATTTTACAAATGTTACTGTGCATGATTCCTTAAATTAACTTACATAAATGTATACATAGTCCTCCTTAGTACAGATATTCTGCAGTCCAGTTTGGGATACTTTTTTGTCCAAAAAATGTTATTTGGTCTTTTGGAACCTCACAGAACAAGGTATTATAAGGATACAATATTTTCCTACATTTTAGACAACTGTGATCATTTATTTGTACATATAGGAACCAAGTTCCATATCAGTAATGTAAACTGACAAGGTCATAAAGTAGTATTAAGTGTGAACCAGTCTCCCATTTAACAAGAATTTCTGAAGTCATTTTCACTGTGCCTTAGAGGCCTCTGTGAGGAAATCACAGTAAAACATTGGGGATAATGTTTTATCCTCAAATCCTAACATGCGAAACGCTGTGTTTATGTTAGAAAGAAAATGCCAGAAGGTACTGTAACTTCACACTTAGAGAAGAACTCCTACGTTCCAGTCAAACAAAACCGAAAGCATCAAGCCAGAGGTCCCTCCCAGAGCAGGTTTCAGTCATCTTTTCACATCAACCAAGGGACATGCACAATCTATCACAGGGCCCAGTCTCAAGCAAGGTTTGGAATTTCCTTTTCCGGTTCTAGCTCTTGGAGACCAAAAAAATAATCCCTCAGGGTTGAACACGCTGTCAAGCTTGACATCACTTTGGGCTGGAAATCTCTGGACTTTTCTCCCCTTGATTCAAAACCAGGGCAGGTATGAAGACTGAAAATCATGCTGACAAGTAAATTAGGAGAAATGAAATATGAATAAAAAGCAAGTTGAGGGGGATTCTCTGTGTCCCTCTTCAAACGAAACCCACATATAATCCGAGACTGTGTGGTACACTCCTTGACAAACGTTCTGTTGTTTGGACTACTGCCCCAGTGCCCTGGGTCAGGAGGTCAGAAGCTGGCATCTCAATTCTATATATATGTTTCTTTTTTTTTTTTTTTTTGAGCTGTGTCTTGTGGCATGCAGGATCTATGTTCCCTGCCCAGGGGTCAAACCTATGTCCCCTGCATTGAAAGTGCAGAGTCTTAACCACTGGACCACCAGGGAAATTCCAGGAATATCAACCCATGGGTGGAGGAGCCTGGTAGGCTGCAGTCCATGGGGTCGCTAAGAGTCGGACACGACTGAACGACTTCACTTTCACTTTTCACTTTCATGCATTGGAGAAGGAAATGGCAACCCACTCCCGTGTTCTTGCCTGGAGAATCCCAGAGATAGAGGAGCCTAGTGGGCTGCTGTCTATGGGGTTGCACAGAGTCGGACACGACTGAAGCGACTTAGCAGCAGCAGCAGCAGCAATTACTAACTAGCTGTTTGACTCTGAGTCCCCTTCTGGGCTTCAGTTTCTCATAAATAAGAAGTAAAACAAAACAAAACAAAACAAAAACACTACATGATTGCTCAGGGCCCTTACCCTTAGCTCTAAAAATCACTGATTCTTTTTTTTTTCACCAGCTCAGGAGCTATGTGTATTAAAAGTGTCTCTAAATGAGAATAGGGCACATGGTAGACTCATAATACATGTTCCTTGAACTAATTAATTAATTTGGGCACTAAGATCAAGAGGTTCTTCATTAGTGGTTATTCAATGAATTATAAACTAATGACATCTTCCTTACAGACTAGGAGATGAGAATGCTACATAACAGCCAGGAGCTGAACTAAAATCTCATTGGTGCTTTGCTGGTTAACTCCACCGTATTGGATCTGTGTGGCCCAGGAATCAAATTCCCCCATTAACCTAAAGAATCCTTTCATCCCGCCAATAGGAGCCCCATGCCCAGAACGGAAAGTCTTGACCATGTGTGGAATGCATCTTCCAAACAAAACTGAAGAAGCACAATCCCTAACAAAGTACTGGGTACCTTCTGAACAAAGAAATAACCTGGAAGGGTGATCATGTTTCAAAGACGAAAGGGAATATTAGAAGACACAATTATTTTTAAACAGCTAACTACTGCATAGAAAATAAAAGTTTAAGAGAGTTCTCTCTTCATTTCATTTAAAAAGATGAATAAAATTTAAAAAATAAAATAAAAAAGTTAAAAGATGAATAATTATTTAAAAATTCTTTAACAGACCGTTGTGTCTTGATGTGGGGCTTGAAAAAAAATATTTCTGTTGCAGGACCACATGTACCCATTATATACTGGCAACCCACTCCAGTATTCTTGCCTGGAGAATTTCATGGACAAAGGAATTTGGCTGGCTACAGTCCATGGGGTCGCAAAGAGTCAGACATAACTGAGCGACTAACACACAATTATGGAGAAATACACCAAGTAACTGCTCCTTTCTTGCCCTTAGAGCAATCATAATCATATATATATATGATTCATTCTTGGCTCAAGGTCGAGATCAGAAATGCAAAATCCAAAAAAACAGCACCAACACGGTGGTTCAATAGTACAGGCCCTGGGGTTTGACACTGAATAGACTCTGTGACTCTACAGTTTGTAACTTCTAATTCTCTCTCTGAGTCTGTCTCTTCTCTTATAAAATGGAAGAAATATATACATGTATACCAGTGGCAGATTCATTTTGATATTTGGCAAAACTAATACAATTGTGTAAAGTTTAAAAATAAAATTAAATTAAAAAAAAATGGAAGAAATAACTCTCACCTCACAGGGTTGTTAAGGAGTAAATGCTATGCGCTTAGTCTCTCAGCTGTGTCCGACTCTTTGCAACCCCATGGGCTGTAGCGTGCCAGGCTCTTCTGTCCACAGAGATTCTCCAGGAAAGAATACTGGAGTGGGTTGCTCCTCTTTCAGGGGATCTTCCCAACCTAGGGATCGAACCCAGGTCTCCTGCTTTGCCAGTGGATTCTTTACCATCTGAGCCACCAGGGAAGCCACCAGGGAAGGCAAGGAATAAATGGTACATTGTATAAAGAGCCTAGGACAGACTGTAGCAATTCAACAAATGGCTCTTATGACATCTGTGTTGAAGCTTACCAGAACTGGAAGAGGAATCTAACACAGGGGCCTGGCTAACAGAAGGGAAAGCTGAGAGACAATTACAAAGCAAGGCTAGGATTCATCCATTCAACAAGCATTCACTGAGGGTCCACCGTATGCCAGGTGCCATGCTGGGCAGTGGGGTCAGAAAGGAGAAGGGAGGAATGAGAGCAGAGGGCAGATGGTCCCTAACCCCTGGACCCTCCCTACTGTATGATCGGTGGGACAACATTTGTGTACATTGTGATGGCTGGAATGTGGGCTACTTTAGAGAAATATCTGTATTACTGCAGGTATGGGGGGCATGAAATAAGGAACCAACTGCCTAATAGGTGTGTGACCTTGGGCAAAACTGCTGACCCTCTCTGGGCTTCAGTTTACATCCACGTAAAATAAAGACAATCACTCACTTCATAGTGTAAATTGTGATTATGACATGAAATATAATAAAGTAGGGAGAGATTCTTCCAACGATAAAGTGTTATTAAAGTGAAAGTGAAGTCGCTCAGTCCCGTCCGACTCTCTGCGACCCCATGGATTGTAGCCTACCACGCTCCTCCATCCATGGGACTCTCCAGGCAAGAATACTGGAGTGGGTTGCCATTTCCTTCTCCAGAGGATCTTCCCGACCTAGGGATCAAACCCAGGCCTCCCGCATTGTAGGCAGACGCTTTACCATCTGAGCCACCTGGGAAGATATTAAAAGTTGGTTATTATATGTCAATAAAGTGTAATGCCATAGATCCATGACACATTATATCTCTGGTTTGAACAGAGCTTAGAAAGATTGTTTCCAATCCCCTCTTAGAGGGTAAGGAGAGAGCCACCTACAAAGATAGGCTTCTGCTTGGTCTCAACTGTTGAACTGAATGAAATTCTCCCTGAGGATGAGTGGTTGGGAATTTTTACGAGCTGCACTCATGTGGCAATGGAAACCAGGCCACAGCTGGAGGGGCTTGGTACTTCCGCCCTGGCCTAGAGGTTATACGGGGCAGGGGTCTCTTCCCAGCCTGCAGCATCTTCCCCTCAAAATAGAGGTAACACGACCTACCTTTTGGAATGAAAATACTTCTCATTCCAGTCCCAAAGAAAGGCAATGCCAAAGAATGCTCAAATTACCGCACAATTGCACTCATCTCACACGCTAGTAAAGTAATGCTCAAAATTCTCCAAGCCAGGCTTCAGCAATACATGAACTGTGAACTTCCAGATGTTCAAGCTGGTTTTAGAAAAGGCAGAGTAACCAGAAATCAAATTGCCAACATCCGCTGGATCATCGAAAAAGCAAGAGAGTTACAGAAAAACATCTATTTTTGCTTTGACTATGTCAAAGCCTTTGACTGTGTGGATCACAATAAACTGTGGAAAATTCTGAAAGAGATGGGAATACCAGACCACCTGACCTGCCTCTTGAGAAACCTGTATGCAGGTCAGGAAGCAACAGTTAGAACTGGACATGGAACAACAGACTTTTTCCAAATAGGAAAAGGAGTACATCAAGGCTGTATATTGTCACCCTGATTATTTAACTTATATGCAGAGTACATCATGAGAAACGCTGGGCTGGAAGAAGCACAAGCTGAAATCAAGATTGCTGGGAGAAATATCAATAACCTCAGATATGCAGATGACACCACTCTTAGGGCAGAAAGTGAAGAAGAATTAAAGAGCCTCTTGGTGAAAGTGAAAGAGAAGAGTGAAAAAGTTGGCTTAAAGCTCAACATTCAGAAAACTAAGATCATGGCATCCAGTCCCATCACTTCATGGCAAATAGATGGGGAAATGGTGGCTGACTTTATTTCGGGGGGGGGGGGGGCTCGAAAATCACTGCAGTTGATGATTGTAGCCATGAAATTAAAAGATGCTTACTCCTTGGAAGGAAAGTTATGACCAACCCAGACAGCATATTAAAAAGCTGAGACAATATTTTGCTAACAAAGGTCCATTTAGTCAAGGCTATGGTTTTTCCATGTGGATCACATGGAAATCACATCCATATGGATGTGAGAGTTGGACTATAAAGAAAGCTGAGCTCGGAAGAATTAATGCTTTCGAACTGTGGTGTTGGAGAAGACTCTTCAGAGTCCTTTGAACTGCAAGGAGATCCAACCAGTCCATTCTAAAGGAAATCAATCCTAAATACTCATTGGAAGGACTGATACTGAAGCTGAAACTCCAATCCTTTGGCCACCTGAACTGACACATTTGAAAAGACCATGATGTTGGGAAAGACTGAAGGCAGGAGGAGAAGGGGACGAAAGAGGGTGGGATGGTTAGATGGCATCACGGACTCGATGGACATGAGTTTGGGTAAAAACGGGAGTTGGTGATGGACAGGGAGCCCTGGCGAGCTGCGGTCCATGGGGTCCCAAAGAGCCTGACACAACTGAGCGAGTGTAATGAACTGAACCACCTACCTGGATTTTGCTGAAAGAATTAAATGCCATGATGGCTGTAAAGGCTTAGGTAAGGTGTGCTGCACAAAGTCAGGGCTAAATCAAGTTTAGGGGGAGATCAGTGGCCTGCAGGGTGGCAGACTTGACAACCGAATCAAGGAACCCCTGGGGACCAGTGAGGGGCCAGTGTGTGTGTGTGTGTATCCGACTCAGTGCGACCGACTCAGTCGTGTCCGACTCTGTGCGACCCCATGGACTGTAGCCTGCCAGGCTCCTCTGTCCATGGGACACTCCAGGCAAGAATACTAGAGTGGGTAGGAGGCTGGATTTAGCAAGTTCGTGATGCGGCTGTTTCCGCGTCTCAAGGATGCAGGACGAGCATCCTGTGCGGGGCCGCGGAAGCTCGGCGGCGCTGACCCTGGGATGCCTACCTGCGGGCCGGGGCCACCGGGGGCCTCCCCAGCCCCGCACCCTCCCCCCACCCCAGGGAGGGCTGGGGCCACTGTGAGGCCCTCCGGGCATAGTCTTCTCCGGCTCGGGTCCGGCGCGCAGACCGCACTGGCGGAGCGGAAGCGGGCGCGCGCATCCCGGACCAGTGTTCCAGGCTGACCCGCGCTCCCCAGCGGCCAGGCGGCGCCGCCGGGAGTCCGCGCGCGCCGGGCTCCTGGGGCTGAAAGCCAGGCGCTGAGAAAGCAGGAGGCGCTGGTCTCTGTCACCGGCTTTCTCTCGGCCTCTCTTCGGCCGCGCCGCGCCCCTAGACCACACACCCTCAGCCGTGCGGCCCGGCCGCAGGTTCCCCGGAGTCCCCTCTCCTGTTCCGAGGAGCCCGGAGGCGCTGGGCGCCGCTCCCTGCAGGTATCGGGTTGCCACGGCAACATGCCACCCCCAGCATCCCCTCGCGGATCGCCTCTCCAGAAGCCGGAGGCAGAGGCCTGGCAAGGCGGAGAGGAGCGAAGCGTGCCGGAGGTCGGCTCGGGGCACCCCTGGCTGTAAGTTTGCCGCCCCGGGCCCGAGTGCAGCCCACTCCCTCCCCCAGGGAGATGTGATCAGGACACAGCAAGAAGGCAGCCATCAGAAACCAAAGCTGCTGATATATTGGATTTGAGACTCCTACCCTCTAGAATTGTGAGAAAATCCATTTATTATTTAAGCCAAGCAGTCTGTGGCCTTAAGAATTTTCTTATGCCATCCCTCACAAACATGATGGTGTAATAGCTGTATGAGATCGCCCTCTAGTGGCTACATTGAGTAATGCTATGACATTCAAACAATTTTTCCTGAGCGTTTATTATTCATGGCAAGCTATGCATATTTGATTGCTGTGTCACTTCCTTATTTATTTTACTTCAGTGTTTCCTTCAGCAGGTAGTAAATTGGCATCACAGTCCAGAGAGATACTCAATGCCTATATAGACCAAGAGGGGAAACTTGGCACTCTCAGAACCTGGCAAAACCGTAGCCACCTAAAATAATTAATCACCAGTAAGGCACCCCACTCCAGTACTCTTGCCTGGAAAATCCCATGGACGGAGGAGCCTGGTGGGCTGCAGTCCACGGGGTCGCTAAGAGTCGGACACGACTGAGTGACTTCACTTTGACTTTTCACTTTCATGCATTGGAGAAGGAAATGGCAACCCACTCCCATATTCTTGCCTAGAGAATCCCAGGGATGGGGAAGCCTGGTGGGCTGCCGTCTGTGGGGTCGCACAGAGTCACACATGACTGAAGCGACTTAGCAGTAGCAGCATAGTGTTATTAGCACCTGGGATTTCTTTGGAAGGAATGATGCTAAAGCTGAAACTCCAGTACTTTGGCCACCTCATGCGAAGAGTTGACTCACTGGAAAAGACTCTGATGCTGGGAGGGATTGGGGGCAGGAGGAGAAGGGGACGACAGAGGATGAGATGGCTGGATGGCATCATTGACTCGATGGACGTGAGTCTGAGTGAACTCCGGGAGATGGTGATGGACAGGGAGGCCTGGCGTGCTGCGATTCATGGGGTCGCAAAGAGTCGGACACGACTGAGCGACTGAACTGAACTGAACTGAACTGATATAACTCAGATACATATATAATGGTTGACATAGAACATTCATGGTAAAAAGTAATGTAAATTGTAACTTTCAAGGACATGAACAAGGAGGACAAATAGAAATTATAAAATGAAATGGCAAAAATAAAAATTTAAAATATGTGTAGTGATTCCTTTGCAACTTCCTTTGAGCCTATAAAAAAATACCAGTGGTCACAACAAATGGAAATGGATCCAGGCTTTCCAGACAAAAGATAAAAGTATCAATTTAGACTTTTTTAAAAAAGGAAAAAGAAAACACACCTCAAACATACAGCATGGTTGAAAGAAAAGGAGTAGAACAAGAGAAACTAGACAAATGCAAACCAAAGAAAATCAGCTATTGCTCTGTTCCTTTAGGAGATGAAGAATTTAGGGGACAAATATCACTACTGATAAAGAGGACTGAAACTTAAGGATAAAAGCTAGATTCACTGAGAAGGTAAAACAATTCAAATTTTGTATGTCTTTAAGAACAAAGCCTGAAAATATATAAAGGAAAATTTGACAGAACTACAAGGAGAAACTGACAAATCAACCACTGAGGTGGCGATGATTTTGCACAGCAGACGCACATTGTAGACATTGTGTCTCTGCTGGTTTACTCCTGCTTTATTGATGAAATTTCAACTACCTGCATTTCATAGTGCTCCACAGAAGTTAGGGTGGCCTCCAGGTGCTCCATTATTGACCAATTTAAGAGCTGGTGCACTAGACAGAAAGAGAAAGGTGAATACTATATAGTATCACTTATACATGGGATCTAAAATAAGACCCAGATGATCTTATCTACAAAATGGAAACACTCACAGAGATAGAAAACAGACTTGCAGTTGCCAAGAAGGAGGGAAAAATGGGGGAGGGATGGGTTGGGAGTCTGAGGTTAGAGTATGCAACCCACTCCAGCATTTTTGCCTGGAGAATCCCCATGGACAGAGGAGCCTGATGGGCTGCAGTCCATGGGGTCACAAAGAATCCGACACGACTGAGCGACTAAGCGCACACACACACATGCAAGCTATTACACAGGAATGAATAAACAACAAGGTGTTACTGTCTAGCACAGGGACCTATATCCAATACCCTGTGATAAACCATAATGGAAAAGAATATATACAGAATGTTAAAAAGAATATGTATTTTTATGTATACATATGTATATAAGTGATTCATATATATATAAATCACGTTGTTGTATAGCAGAACTTAACACAACATTGTAAATCAATTATACTTCAATAAAAATAAATAAATAAAATGTCACACAGGTTCATTGTAAAAAAAAAAAATAAATGAACTAGTGGATTAGAAACTGAGGTGTGCTATTTCCCTATTCATTTAACAACCATTCATTGAATAATTATTATGTTTAACACATCATGGAGCTTATATGTTAAAAAGAGTCAGTTACTGCACTTATTTAGTTTAGCCATATAATGAAAATGCATAAGGGCTTCCCTGGTGGCCTTATGGAGAAGTGGAGAAGAATCTGCTTGCCAATGCAGGAAATTTGGGTTCAATCCCTGGGTCAGGAAGATCCCCTAGAGATGGAAATGGTAACCTACTCCAGGATTCTTGCTGGAAAATCCCATGGACAGAGAGGAGCCTGGTGGGTGTCAAAAAAGTCAGACACGAGTTAGAGACGAAACAACAAGAACAAGGAAGGCATAAGCTGGAGTTTTGCAGAGATTTATACAGTAAACCACCCTGAAGGTCCTCTCTCCCTCAACTAAGTCTTCTGCATCTCCTTCTTAAAGAAATCTGTTTGACGGGATGAACCTCAGTGGTTTCCAAAATCATGATATGCCTTTAGTATATTGTTTTTTAAAACTAAGATAATACTATTGTAGGTATAAAGGTTTCCCCACAGACTCAGCGGACTCCATTCTGCCAAGCGGTGGAAGAAGTTTGGGTCCCCATTTATTTCTCCACCGCCCTTGGATGGATTCTATCTACATTCCAGGGATGTCTGACGGTAGCGCCAATGCTGCGGAGGAAGGGTGTGTGGCCTGGATATCCCGGCACTGGCCCCAGCTGCCAGGCCCTTCCTTATTCCCTTCTGGTCTCCTGTCATTGCCCCTCAAAGTCACGCCCGACACTTGCCTCATTTCCAGCCCCGGGGCTCTTCGGGTCTGGCTCTGCCTCAGCTGACTTTGGTGTCCTTGGTTACAGAATGTTCTGGGGCTGCTCCCACACCACGCAGGGGCAGGAGGAACACGCAGGGGTTTTCTAGAGTCCTTCACGCATGCAGGCTAACCTGCAGGGGCCTGGAATGTGTTCTCCTGTTCCATTTCATGCTGGATGAACTCTGCAAGGCTGTCTCTGACCTGTGTCCTAAAACTCCATCCAGCCACGTCTCCCTGGCTGCTCGCTGCCTCCCTGGACTGGGAAGTGTACATGGCCCGGTCTTCTCAAGACCCAGATGAACATCTCACTCCTTGCGTTCTCTCTAGCGCCTCCTTTCTCCTCAGGTTTGGGAACTTGATATAATTTTTGGAAAGGTGTGGGATGGGCAGGAAGTTCTGCTTTCCCTTTGGGTACTCTACCAAATCTCCTGTGTAGATGCGATTTCTTTCTCTTCCTTGGGAAATCTGAATGTTAACAATAGACTCCTTATTTTCTTTGCTTTCTGAATGTTTTCTTTTTTGGAGGTAACAACGCAGAATGTCTTGCTGACTGAAAAAGGAAAGAGTTGGTAAAAGCAAGTATTTGGAGAAAATGACATCCTGTATTAAAATAGCAACATATTGCTATTCAATAGTACAGATGAACAAAAAAGATCTCTTGGATAACATCTATTAAACACTGATTTAAGTAATAACAGGAATAAAGCAAGTGTTATTAAAAAAAAAATCCTAGGATAAGGAAATACTTAAATACTGGGGAAACAAGCTCAAAATGTACTTAGAAAACCATCAAGTCAACTCCAGGTGAGTAGCGGCTTTATTCATAGAAGCCATAATTCAGTGAAACCAGAAGTCAGTGAAAAATGAAGTGTGGATAGTTATGGTTGGAAGACACTATTACACAATTATAGAAATAAGTTTAACTGTACTACAGAAGACTGAAAATGCTTACTGGGGTCATGGATAAAGTAAAGGAGGGGTACTATGATTGGGTGAGTGAGAAGAAATTACGGATCTCTTTAGCAAGGGGCTACCCACCCCTGCTAGTGGGGGGCAGGCTGCTGGGGCTAAAAGCATGCAGATTCCCTGCCTTCAGCAACTGCTAAGCCAGCTTCTCCAGGGTGGAGGGCCTTCTGGAGAAGAAATCCCTCTAAACATCTTTTTTCATGATTCAGGGGCTCCTCTGCCTCCAAAATCACCTCCTTTAAGTAACATAACAGTGCCTGGTACTTCCCTGGTGATCCAGTGGTTGAGAATCCACCTGCCAGTGCAGGGGACGCAGGGTCACTCCTTGGTCTGGGAGGATTCCATATGCCTCAGAGCAACTAAGAATGTAAGCCACAATTACTGAGCCCGGGTGTTGCAACTGCTGAACCTTGCACGCCTAGAGCCCGTGCTTTGTGCAACAAGAGAAGCAATCGCAATGAGAAGCCTGTGCGCTGCCAGCGTCGCCATCACTCGCTGCAACTAGGAAAGCCCATGCGCAACAGTGAAGGCCTAGTACAGCCAAAACAAGTAAATAATTATTTTCAAGTTAGAATGGATTAGGAAAAAAATAACAATGCCTAATATCTTTTTAAACAAAACTTTTGTATCATAAGCATTCCTAAAATGTTAAGAACACAAGTCTGATTGGGGTAGCACATGAAAGTCAATCACTCAGAAATCCTACTTGGATCTTGTCCCATGACGTCGGAACAGCCTTGCAGGCAGCACATGTACATTCGCGTCTGCCAAGTGGGCTTCTTCAGGGCAACGATCTTACCTTTCTGATTTTTGTATCACCAGCGCCCAACTGTATTTGGTGTCTAGACTAAGCATGCAAAAATGCTTGTCGAAAGATGAAAAGGAAGTGAATTTGAATGAATGATGTGTGAATGGTTCAGGTAATTTCTATTTTGATGGATTAAGGTAGGAGGAGAGTAGATACCCAAGGGAGTTTATCATTAAAGGGTTAAAAGTTTCTACAATGAACCAGTGGGTTAAAAAAAAAAAAGACACATTTTGTAGTTGCATAATTTTCTTGGCAGGAGCTAACTAGGAACTGGTAGTTGGAGTGTTTTGCATGAATACACATGATTTCTGAAGGCATGTGATATGTGTGTGTGCCCTTCATTAAGGGCCTGACAATTAAGATTCTTATACAGAGTTTGTTAATTAAGGTATTGTTCTGATTAATGGAGCTACTCTAAGTGAGAATGGTAGAGAAATATTGCATTTGTTTTGTTTGGTCTTTTTGAAACAATGCATCAATGCATGGCTATGAAAGTCTACTAAATACTTTTGATTGAAATTCAACAATTCATGTATGGTCTTATATGGTCAAAAAATAAATTTTCAGAATTCATTCCTCTTTGCTTAGGGCTGAAGTTTACCACGTGAACAGATAGTAATAGTGGGTTCTAATCACTAGCAGTTTTAGACATATACCTACACACAGGCAATTCATTAGCCCCATCGTCAGCAAGTCCTTAAGTGTTTTTGTTTCTAGTGTCCTTTTCCTCTTTAGTAGCTCCCAGACTCTATCTCCAATTTGGTAAAAAGAAAAGACTAATTCTTTCAAAGCTGCCACTGTGACTTCCCTGGTGGTCCAGTAGTTAAGACTCCAGTGCTTCCAAAGCGGGGGTGCTTGGGTTCGATCCCTGGTCAGGGAGCTAAGAGCCCATGTGCTACGTGGTGCGGCCAGAAATTTTAAATATATATATTATATATTGTATTTTATATTATATATAATACATAAATATTATATATAAAATATATATGTGTGTGTGTGTGTGTATAAGCTACCACTAAAATCCAAAAGACTCTCTCAATACCTTACTCTCTTTTCTAGGTAACCCTCCCCCAACCCCACCCAAATCTCCAGGATACCACACCACATTTGAAGGCAGACTTTTCTCTTATCTCAGATGCCGTGTCCATTCTCAGGCTGGCAGAAAGCCACCACGTACTGGGATTGGCGGGCAGACACATGTTCTGCTGAGCACCATTCTCTCCCCTCCTGTGTAAAGTGATACCCAGACCTTGTGACCACAGACAGCTCATGCTCCTGGGGGCATCTGAGGCCTCTCTTTTCTGAGAAAGTCCATGGAGGGAAAGGACAGTGTATGGATTTCCATGGAAAAGCCCCTGTCAAGGATTCCAGATACAGCTCCCCTGAGGTGACAGGAGAATCTAACAGAAGCCAAGGAGAAATACGGTATCTCCCACTTAGAAAATATGAAAAACTCTGATCAGTAAAATGAAGTGTAACGAAGATGATAAAACTTCCTGAATCAATATTCTAATTTAACTTAAATGTCTGTTATATTTAAATAATTGAACACTTTGATAGTAAAAAATAAATCCAGGCATACAGGCAGATAAAACTTTCTGTGTTTTAAGTGGCTGTGGAATCACCTATTAAGTTGTTCTTAATAGGCTAATGTTCTTAATAGACTAAAAAAACAGTTGTTTTTAAAGACTGATGATCAAATAAATAAGTGACTGTATGGTGATTTCCTAAATTAAAGCTATTATAAGCACTTATACAACAAACTAGAATTAGTAATATAAGACAAATGGGGAGGAGAAAATACCTACTTGAAAATTAGTGTTGGGTTACCCAAGAATGGTATGGAGAAAAATGAAGTTGAATTATACCATTTTATAATATGTAATGTAGTGTTATATTTTTTAAAAGTGACTAGCAAAAAGAAGTAGAAGATAGACTAATTATGATTTAGGGCAAACAGACTAGTATATCTACAAAAGAGATACATTTACACCAGAGCAGGAAGTATATCATCACACTCTGGATCTGCTCCTATTTAAATAAATAACGTGATTAAAACAATGCAAGAAAATAAATATTTAAAAAAATGAAAAATGCTCAAAACACATTTATTGTCCCAAATCTATAAAGAATAGTTGTAAGTATAAATACTCTGCTTTCATGCCATAAGTATTGAAGGAAGATTAAGATTTTAAACAAAAGACAAATGCTAGCAAACCAAGTTGAATCATGTGGAATATGTATAGGTTCATAGTATTTAAAGAGGTGCAAATTAGAACTCATAAAATGTCACAAATAGCAAAAAGATCCTTTTCTTTTTTTTAAGTCATTGTTGGTGGAGGATCTGTGGGAAATGATCCTGTTTACATAGCTGGTGGACTCCACATTTCTTCTTCCTCTTTTTTTAAATTGAATTATAGGGAGGCCTGGCATGCTGCAGCCCATGGAGTCATAGTCAGACACGACTGGGTGACTGAACAGCAATATACTTGATGTACAACATTATGTAAGTTTCAGATGTACAACATAGTGATTCATAGTTTTTAAAGGTTATACTCCATTTACAGTTATTATAAAATATTGGCTATGTTCCCCATGTTGTACCATAAACTTACCCCTTACCCCTCTCTTGCCCCGCCTCCATGCCTTTCCCCACTGGTAACCACTAGTTTGTTCTCTATCTGTGAGCTTGTTTCTTTTGTGCTATATTCACTAGTTTGCTGTAACTTTTAGATTCTATATAAAAGTCATATTGTACAGTTTTTCTGAAGAGCAATTTCTCAATCTATAGCTGGAGCTAAAAAAAAAAAAACGTTTAAAATGTTCAGTCTATTAATTTCATCTTGGGGATATATGATAAGCAAAAAAATTGAAGGGGAAAATAAAATCTGTGCAGAAGTATCTGTATAGCAGCATTACTTTTCATAATAAAAACAAGAAACATCTCTAATGCATAGTTAAAAGAAAATGGTTTAGACAACTGCTCTGTATCAACAGAAGATAATTAAGTACACTAATTAAAATGACTAATATGTAGATTATGTTGATCCATGGAAATCTGTATGTGAAGCTGTGATAAATCTGAACAAGTAACAAATATGTCCTTGGCTGAACTTATTTCAGCCATGGACGTATTTTGGGGTTCTTGGGGACTGAGCCATATCTTGGGTACTGAGCCATATTGAATCCACAGGGACAAACTTAGTTCCTGGTACTAAGTGCTCAAGTATTTGTTGAATAGATGCATAAATGACTTTTCTGTTTATGCTGAATTCTTGACCTTCTTCCTGACCTTGGTAAATGTGCGCTTTCATACAGCTCACCTGGGTTTCTGAACTCTAGCCTGCTCCATCCTCAAATAAATGTGTACCCTTTATGGTGCTGGCACCCAGCTAAGTGACCTCTGCTCTACTGAAGCCTCCAAACCCAGGATGACACATGGCTGCAGCTCACTCAGTGCCTAGCATGATGTCTGTCTGCACCAAGCTCAGGAAAAAAAAAAAAAAAAAAGAATAAACTTTGTCCAGTGTACAAAGGAACGTTAACAAACATGGCAAGAGATTGGATAGTGAAGAGAGTTTAGATCAATCATTCTAGGGGAAGGAACAGCTGTATTTGAAAAGTTGTATGATTCTATGAACTGTCAAAAAATAAGGGAAATCAAAGCTCAGACTAATTTATTTTCTTAAATACAAAAACTAATTGCAATCAATTCCAGGACTAAATAGACTATCTCCGCAAAGCCAGGTGTCTATTAAAAAAGAGGCAAAAGCAGTCAAGCATTCGACCTTCTCTTACTTAACATTCCCCAGTCATCTGGCTACTCTGATGGGAAGGGTAACAGCACCGACTCTCAAGAAGCTGCCAGCTGCCTGCGAACATTCTGCCCAGAATATTTGCTGAGATTCTACTGAGAGCCGAGTGGAACATTAAATCCTTAAGGGATTAAAAAAAAAGAGAGAGAGACCTATAAGGTCCTCCTTATTTGAGTTATCAGGGGCTGTGTATCATGGGGTGACAGGCAGATCGAATAGACAAACGACACACACATACTAAATACTTGCTAAATAAGTGTTCACCTAGTGGCCCCCCTACCACTCGGCCTGCCCTGGTGGCGCTGAGTGCCTGGCACAGAAACACTTGCTAGCGGAATGAATGATTGAACGATTTGAATGGACAGAAGAAGGGATTCAGCAGGTTGCCACATAGATGAAGCAATCACAGCATCAAGTGACGTTAGTGTATTTATTCTGGCGGACCTTAATTTGTGAGCGCACACTATTCTTTAAGGGCCCGCATACAGGCAGGAAGCTCTGGACACAGTTACAAAGAAGAAGAAAAGAGAGCCTTCCACGCCTCGGCCGGGGGCGGGTCGCGTGCAGACCCGGGGTTAAGGCGAGCGGGGCTGGAGGCCGCGGGTCCCGTGTCCGCGTCCAGGTCGGCCTAGGCCTCCTGTGCTATAAATACAGCGGCCCACATGCTGCAGAGACACGGTGTTCCCTGCACTCGCGGGACAGATAACATGAATTTGCCCTTTAAATGTCCCAAGGAAAGGTACAGCCCCTAGCCCACCCCTGCCTCCCGGAAGCGCCTTCGCCCCCGTTGCCCTCTGCAGAAGAGGGGGCGGGCCAGGAGGCGGGGCTCCGAGCACCTGTCCAGCCAATGAGAGGGGTGCGAGGGGCCCCGGGCCCCCGCCTCCTCTCGCGAGAGCCTGGGCGGGTTATATAAAGAGGGCGGTGGGGCGAGGTGAGCGGCCCCTTCGCGTCGCGCAGGGTCTGGAGCAGGGGAAGCCGGGGCTGCCCGGGCGGAGACAGCGAGAGCGCGTCTCGCGGAGGCGGTGTACGCCGGGCTGTCACCATGAGCGATCAGGCTCTGAGCTTCCTGAAGGACTTCTTGGCCGGCGGCGTGGCCGCTGCCATCTCCAAGACTGCTGTCGCGCCCATCGAGAGGGTCAAACTGCTGCTGCAGGTGAGGACCTTGCGGGCGCGGCGAGCGGGGCACGGGCGCGCGGGACCGGGCGCGCGGGGCCCCGGCGAGCCGCGGGGCGCGGGGCCGCCCCCCAGATCCGTGCTAGGCCCTGGGCCCGGCGCACGGCCTGCACGAAGGGGAAGGTGCCCTCTGCGCAGAGACAGGTCCAGCGTCAGTAGCGGATTCCTGGTGTCGGGTGGCGCCCCGCGTGCGGGTGTCTATATATGGAAACCCACCCCTAGTAGGTTGCAGCCAGCCAGATCCTGCTCCGGGGACAGCGCGGGCACTCAGGCCTCTTGGGTCGGCCTCACCTCTTGATTTTCAGAGCCCCTTGCACCCTCTTCTCAGCATCCACCTTTTACGATTAACAACATCGAAATAATTACTACTCAAGATTATTACGGTGTCCAGTGTGCCATGCTATAGCCATTATTCTATTATTCATTCATCTTGCTATGACCGCTGTAAGACAGATATTGTTTCCCCCGTTTTGCACATAAAGAAACAGGTCTTGAGAGACCAACACTTTTCAAAATAAACTCAGATGGCCTTATTCATCCTTTCCCCAAATCTTTTCCTCCCCAGCCCTGATCTCTGAATGGCTTGTTCTCATCATCTCACCCCCCCCCCTTTTTTTTTCACTTGCCCAAAAAGCAAGGACCCCTCCATGAGGAATCGGGCAGTCTCAATTTGGGAGTCAAATGATCTTGTTATTACAAGAAAAAACCCCAACAAATGGCCCTTAGCAACAAACCCCTCAATAATTGATTATTTGGATATGCTTGGAAAATGTCAGGCTCCAATGCTGAGTGGATTCCTTCTTCTTCTGTTGGAACATGTACTACTCAGAGACTGTGTCTTCAGGGAGACTAAAGAGAGACGGAGGAATCCTCACCTCCTGCCCATCATATCTGTCAGATCAGAGCAGGTGTCCTTTGGACCAGGGATGTTTAATTATTTCTGTCTCCCAGTAATAAACCCCTAGTACAGTTCTGGCACCTAGGGAAAATGCAGCAAATCAATGTCTCCCTTTACGTAATCAAATCATCCTTTTCAGTGTATTTTGGAGCAGAACTGTTTCTCTCAAATGCCCTGGTAATTAAAGCAAAACTGGGTTTAGGGGACTCAGTGTCCAAGTAGCTAAGACTTCAGTTTACTCAGTTGTTCATTTGATTTCCCCATACTTTTTAAACAAGGAAATCAGGAAGCACAAACCTTCTTGTTCTCCTGCCCTCTTCTCTCGGCCCTCCCTGTCCCCCCCATCCCCCTCCTCCCCCATCCCTCTCCCCGTTGCAGGTCCAGCATGCCAGCAAACAGATCAGTGCTGAGAAGCAGTACAAAGGGATCATTGATTGCGTGGTGAGAATCCCCAAGGAGCAGGGCTTTCTCTCCTTCTGGAGGGGTAACCTGGCCAACGTGATCCGTTACTTCCCCACCCAAGCTCTCAACTTCGCCTTCAAGGACAAGTACAAGCAGATCTTCCTGGGGGGCGTGGACCGGCATAAGCAGTTCTGGCGCTACTTTGCCGGTAACCTGGCCTCCGGTGGGGCAGCTGGGGCCACCTCCCTCTGCTTTGTCTACCCGCTGGACTTCGCTAGGACAAGGCTGGCTGCCGACGTGGGCAAGGGTGCCGCCCAGCGGGAGTTCACTGGTCTGGGCAACTGTATCACCAAGATCTTCAAGTCTGATGGCCTGAGGGGCCTCTACCAGGGTTTCAACGTCTCGGTCCAGGGCATCATTATCTACAGAGCTGCCTACTTTGGAGTCTATGATACGGCCAAGGGTGAGAGAAGGGTGTCAGGGGGCGCAGAGCTGAGGAAGATGTGTGCAGAGAGGATCCTGAGGGGTGTCTAACTCATAAAGGACTTTGTCTTGTTAATCTCACTTTCCCCTAGTCCCTGGGCTAAACTGCGGAGGTGGTGAGGTGGGCATCAATAGCTGGGGGACTCTCCTTGTCCTCTCCTGAACTACCCTGGCCTTGAGTTACTCGGAGAGGGCAAAGGGGGTGCTTGGCTCCTTTTATCAGTTACCAAGTTTAACTTGGAGCCACTTCAACACGCCCTGTGCGCGGGGCACCACTCGGGCTTTGCGGGTCCAGGGAGGGTTGGCAGCACCAACTTGTGTTGGCTGCTCACAACTTGTGTTGTGCCTCTGCTCAGTTACTCCTGAGGCACCCCTCGCGGGGCAGGCTTTTCTGGAAAGGTGGGGCATGGAGTTGCGGTGCCCTGTTCTCCGTCCCCACCTGCTTTTTGCTCAGCTGCTCGGAGGAGGAATCGCGTCATGGACATTTGGCTTCTTGGCTCTGCCCACAGGGATGCTGCCTGACCCCAAGAATGTGCACATTATCGTGAGCTGGATGATCGCCCAGACTGTGACGGCGGTCGCGGGGCTGGTGTCCTACCCCTTTGACACTGTCCGCCGTAGGATGATGATGCAGTCTGGCCGGAAAGGGGGTAAGCCCGAGATCCACAAGAATCTTACTTTTCTGCTCAAGGAGAACGCTAGTCAGTGCTCTTTACAGCCTGCATTCTTCTCAGTTGTTAGAATTGAGATAAAAATTTAAGAAAGATTGTGATGAATCCTCCCTAATGTTCTAAACTATTCCTTTAAAGATTTGGTTTGTTTTTATCAAAGAAGAACACTGAAAATGGGATATGGTTTGGTTCACCTGGTTTGTGAACTTAACTAGGTAGCTAGCATCATAGAGGCCTTAGGCCTTTTTCCCTTAGAGCCTGGGTGCAGAAATTGAAGTAATCAGCTGGTTTATTTTAAAATGTTTCTTACCTAGTTTTACAAGTATTGTTGGGGAGAGTGATTTAGCTGGGGGAGAGATGGCCTCCAGAAGTTTGTGGCAATAGGAAAAGTTTTGGCTTCAATAGGTTGAAACATAAGAAATTGCCATTGTAACAGTAAAAAACACCGAGTATAATTAGTTTCATCTGCTTCAACCTAATAATTGTATCTCTTGCTTTGTAAGAGTATAATCTGAGATTGGATCACAGTTTTCTCATCAATAATAAACAGGACCCCCCAGCTTAATACTTCTGCTCCCCAGTGCTCCCTTCCTGTTTCTCTGTTTGACTTATGTGAATTAGCTGGTTCATTGCCCCAGTTCTTCACTTGATCTTGAGTTGAACTAGGAATCTAGAGACCCTACCTAGCGGTTATGCGAGGGGAGGGGCTGTCCCATTGAATGTGCTTAGAGCTGGGCAGAAGACTCAAAGTGACCTTTTATAACACTGAAAACAAACTCTGCAGGTGTCTTTCAGAGGAAAAGTCTCTTTCCTCCAGAATTATGGAGCCCTTACCAACAATGTTTGTTTCCACAGCTGATATCATGTACACTGGGACAGTGGACTGCTGGAGGAAGATTGCAAAAGATGAAGGACCCAAGGCTTTCTTCAAAGGTGCCTGGTCCAACGTATTGAGAGGCATGGGCGGTGCTTTTGTATTGGTATTGTATGATGAGATCAAAAAGTTTGTCTAATGTGATTAAAACTTGATTTCATTGGTTCCAGATCCATTGTGTGGTTTAATAGACTCTTCCTAAGGGGAAGTAAAAAGAAAGATCTGGGATGAAACCAGATTGAAAGGAATACCTCAGAGGGGGGAAAAAAAGCTTAAGTATTCATTAAACCACAAATGTATTTTGTATTTATTTTACATTTAAATTTCCACAGCCAATAGAAAATAACTTATCATACTTATATAATTAACTGAAGAACTGATCATGAATAACTTAATGTGAAATGTCAATAAAGACCACTTAATGCATGTTCTCTATTTTACTGAATTCTTATTAACTGCCAAATGGATTAAAATCATAAGACCATAAATCTTATTTTCTAGCATGACTCATTTATATAACTCAGTGGACAAGCTTCTAAATATCAGATAGTACACTGTGTTATCATGTGAACACCTAGAGTACTTCAGAGTTATGGTTTTAAAACTGAAATAAATTGTGTTCTTTCTCTTTACCTTATACCATACCGCTGTAGCCTCTTAGTGGTAACATGGATTGTGGCTTCCATAATCTCACCGTATTTTATGCAATTTTCACACAGTCTTCAGGAATTCTGAGATTCCACTAAAAGCTTTAAATCCCAGTTTCAGGAGCTTTGCATGGTTAGGAAGTGCTATCAGTGCCTTTAGAGAACTGTGATACTTGGAATTTTATGACAGGTGGACAGTAGTCATTGAAATCAGTTAGCAAGCTAGCACTGAAATCCTGTTGGATCCTGTGGAAGATACAAAAAGGCAGAAGTCCATTGGGAAAAAAGGCAGAAGTCCATTGAGAAAAAAAAGCTTAAGTGGGCTTAGGAGAGAGGTGGGACTTGGCATTGTTACATAGTGTAACATTTAATATCAGTACAATGAATCTTGGCTGAGGAGAACTAGAAGCCAGAGGGAGCTGGGGGGAAGGATAGAAGATAGGCCTTGAAAGAAAATAACTAGACTTAGATACATGGGTATAGAAAATCTCTGCCAGCACTTCTTTTCTGCAACAATTTATCAAGACCTGGAGGAAAAGTCAGTTTCGGACTTGACTCTGGTAAGTCTGTGAGCAAGAGGAAAACAAGGACAATTGCACAATGGAAAGTAAGCCTTTTGGGTCCAGAAGACCACACGGTTCATAGGGTCCTCGCTTGCTGGAAGTGACCTGCGTACACAAGCCCCTACGTGCAGGGTGAAGCCTGGAGGGCAGGCACGTGTTTTTGCGGTCCTGACAGGTGGCTGAGGGGTGCCTCTGCACGCTCTGTTCTTGACCCACCTCCTCCCCAAGCTCTCCCACCTTCTCACTCCTGCCTCCCCGGTTAAAAAAAAAAAAAAAAAAAAATTTGGCTGCCTTGTTCTCCTCCAGTAGCTAAGGTCTGAGTTTTGCCATGTCCAAGGTTACATCCATCTTAATCTAGCAGTTGTCTCTGCCAACAGAAAAGGCCAACAGAGAGCCTCTCAAGCGCATCAAAGCCAAGTCGCAAGTACGGGTCATTAGGGGCCTTTAGATACATGTCTCATTGGCTTTCTATCCTAAAGGTGATCTGAAAAGTCCAAGCTCTGCTGCTGATGGAGAGAAAAGAGGGCAGGCTAGTAGGACAAATGCTTCTGTGGAGTGGCCCTCCAGAGAAGGCCAGCCCTAAGTTAGAGCAGGGAGAGGGAGGGTGGGGGGGTTGGGGGGCAATATGGAAGCAGGTGGGCAGTGCGAGCAGTGGAAGACCCCTGGGCCTTCTCTGGCAGGAACAAGAAGTGGAGAAGGGGATTCAACATTTACTTAATGGTGTGATTATCTCCCTTTTTCGTGTGACCCACAAGTCAGCCTCTCCCTTGAGTGTTAACCTCTGTGGCCTCAGGATGGATGTATAAGGAGCCTGTGCACTCAGCCTTCACCCCGACTCCTTAATGACCCGGAGCCCCCAGGCCCCTCAATCTTGGATGGGCAGCACCTCCCTGGACTGCTTTGTCTTTTCAATCCCCTCACTGAGGGTCCATTCTCCCAGGTGTGTGAAAGTTGTGGAGATGCAGCTGGAAGGCTGAGAATTGGAGAGTGATTCTGAGAGTGTCTGGGGGGTGGGGAGGGAAGGGTCACACCTCTGGGCAGCCTCCCAAAGCAGAAAGAGGGAACCAGGGACAGGGCAGCCCCTGCAGTCCTGGAGGCCAGCTTTCAGCTATCTCATCCCTTTAGCTGGATATGGGAGACTGGAGATTGTAAGCACCCCTGCTGCCTGCCATCAAAAGCTAAAGTAAATCTCTGGAAGAAAATACCACCTAGAGCAGGGGTCAACAAACTTTTTCTCTGAAGGGCAAGGTAGTAAATAGTTTAGGCTGTGTCGACCAGATGGTCTTTGATAGGGCAGCTCTGCCCTATTGCAACAGCGCCCTGGACTAGACAGGAACCCAGGGTGGCTGGTCTGCAAAACTTCATGTACAGACACTGAATTATGCACTTCTTGGAGTACTGACATGTCACAAAATATTCTTCTGATTAAAAAAAAAACACTTAAAAAGGTAAAGGCCACAAAAATGGGCTCTGGGCTGCTGAATATGGCCAACAGGCTGTAACTCTCTGTACCCTGATCTAGGGCTTCAAATTTTTCCTACAATTTTTCATATAAACATAACCAAAACCACAAATACAACTTTAAAACAGCCTATAAAAATACATTCTAAAGAGCCACAGAGTAAAACGTGAAAATCAGAAGAGATATTCAAAAATGTTTTGACCTTGATAAAAATGGGGTCTTCCCTGGTGGTTGAGTGGTAAAGAATCTGCCTGCCATTGCAGGAGACTCAGGTTCGATTGCTGGGTTGGGAAGATTCCTTGGAGGAGGAAATGGCAACCCAATCCTGTAGTATTCTTGCCTGGGAAATCCCATGGACAGAGAGGAGCCTGGCAGGCTACACTCCATGGGATTGCAAAAGTCAGACATGACTTAATCACTAAACAACAAAACAACAAAAATACCATGTTATCAAAACTTGTGGGAAACAGCTAAAGCTATGCTCAGAAGAAACCTATAGCCTTTGATGCATTTATTAGAAAAGACAACAACAACATTTGAAAAGAAGGGCTGAAAATCAGTGAACTATACGTCCATTCCAAGTTTTAAAAAATGACACCAAATTAAGCCCAAAGAATAAAGCTGGAACTAAACAGATAACAGAATTAGTGAAAAAGAGACAACCAACAATGCCAGGTGAATTGCATATCTAAGTGTGAAAGGTGAAATTTCCAGAAGGTAATAAAACAGCATTTTTTCAAGTCCTCAGATAAATGAAAATTTATAAAATCCAACATTTAAAAAAGTACTAATCATGCAAGAAAAGACCGACAAACTGGATTCTGAAATAGAGACACAGAACATTAAGACTGTATTATGGTGGTTCCAGAAATATCTCTAAGTGGATTAAAACAGTCAGCAGAATTTTAAAACCAAGTACAAATTTCTGCTGTAATGTAGTCTCATTTGCTAGAGCTCAAATATACTACCAGCAGAACTACTCAGTGATTTACTCCAATGGCACTATTGTTATTTAACCCTTATCAAAAAAATTCATAATGTTTTAGCAGCAAGTTTTAAAGAGAGTATTTCTTATCATTCATAATACACATTATACATATGGAATATTGATGTGAACTTTAAAAAAAACACTCCTTCAAGCTATAAGAGAGTCTATTGTATTCAAGCTATAAAAGAGTGATTTCCTGAAGGAAATCAATCCTGTATATTCATTGGAAGGACTGTTGCTGAAGCTCCAATACTTTGGCCACCTGATACAAAGAGCCCACTCACTGGAAAAGACCCTGATGCTGGGAAAGACTGAAGGCAAAAGGAAAGGGGAGCAGCAGAGGATAAGATGGGTAGATAGCACCACAGACTCAATGGGACATAAATTTGAGCAAACTCCAGGAGATAGAGCAGGATGGGCGAGCCCTGCATGCTGCCGTCCACGGGGTCACCAAGGGTTGGACACGACTTATTGACTGAACAACATTTGTAGCAACATAACAATTATGGTGTGGTTTAAAGAGATGATAAAGAGTGTAATTTTAAGCATTTTCCCACATAAACATCATACTTCCAAAGATATAAATAACTAATATCCTCTTTCCAATTTCATTCTCACTTAATTCTTAGTCATGGGGGAATGTAAAAATTATTATTCTAATTTTTACAATGGGAGCAAGAAGACAGTGCATTTGAGAGACCAACACAGGGTCAAAACTCAGTTATCTTTGACTCTTTTCTTCACTGGGCCCAGGATGAGTTCTTCATGCCTAAAAGACATTATGGTAGACTCGAAAATTAAAAAAGAATGTTGATTTTTAAGTTTCTTACTATCTTTATTCATACAAATAAAGTAGTCATGAGCATGAAGCACATTTTATTGGATGGTTTACAATCATTTATATAGGTTCCAACTTTGGCATTTAAGATATTAAACATTTTATGAATTTAATTATTAAAATAATAGAGTAACTTAAACTTGTGTCTCCAACTTTACGCTGGTCATAATACTTTTCATAGTGTGCAGGAATTGAATTTGAAGATGAAAGTACACACACATATCCATCCCAGTGACCTCTTTTTAAAGTTACCTAGATATCCATTTTGGACATTTGGGTTAATGGGCTGAAAACAACTGCATTACATACTACATTTACAAGCAAACGAGAAAACTTTTATTTGGGGTAGTAGCTAAGAAAGCAGCTTTTTATGGAGACTGAAAGAAAAGGAAGTAGGGGAAGTATGAGAGTAATTGCTACCCTTAGGAAATAACTTTAATAATTCAAAATTTTTCATAGGATCTTATCAAGAAGGATGTAATACCAGTATAACATTAAACAGACATGAAAGTCACTCTCAATAAGAACCTTGCCTAGTAATTGCTGACCTTGGATGAGTATCCTTTCTAGTTGCACGTGTAAATCTTAAAAATATATATCTTAGGTACAAGTGAACCAAATATAAAGTAGTGCTAGACAGTCCTTCACATTTTTTATGTTCTTGAAAATGAAAATAATATACTTCTGATTTCTTCATAAAAATACCCCTTAAATCGTAACAACTTAAAAGGCATCTTGACTTACATCGGAGAATATCACATTTTTCAACTCCTATCCCTCTACTTATACTTATCAGTGTAAACTAATCATGACAACAGTTGTAAATTTCTCTTTGAAAAGATGAGTATTGTTGTTCTTTCTGACTTTTGCTTCACACTGAATCCCTGTTATCAGTAATACTTAGACAAAACTCCCCTGCCTAAGTAGTAGAAACTGAAGGCATTAATTTAGTATCTAAAATAAAAGTACAGAGAAAAAAAAATTTTAAAGATCAAAGAAAAAAAAAGTACAGCTTTTATCTATAAAATTAAAATTGTACCATATGGCATATGACATATGGCAGCAAAGACTATAAAATGCATTCAGAGACTAATGCTATTACATAAAAGGTTTCTTTTTCCCCCTAACAACTTAAAAACCAATTTTAAAAAATTGGCTAACTCACTCACTACTGGGAATATATTCAAATGCTGAATTTTAAATTCAGCATTATCTTATCTCTCCTTAAAGACAGGTTGTTACACAAACATCGAAAAGTGCAATAAGTTAAAAAACAAAACCTTGGTTTAGTACAGCTAAAGTGTATAAAGTAAAGCACTAAGTGATGTAAAAACCTATACACCAGAATATCCAACAACAAATGAACATTATAACTCAAGGAAAGCAGCAGAAAAATCTCACGATCAGGTTGTTTTCCCATGAAATTTTTAACCCCATTCTTCCCACCCTTCTCAAGCCCTACCTGAAACAAAATCTATCAATACAAACTAAGACCAAGACATTCTGAATTGATGTTCAGCAAAATGCAGTTTGGCTTACCACTGAAGGTGTTTAAGAAAAGTTAAGTTTGGCGTACACGCTACAGAGCTTGAGCAACCCAGAAAAGCAAAAAACAAATCTTACTGTGTTTACAGATCAAAAATTCACACTAAAAAAAAAAGGGGGGGGACAGATTTGGCATTTAGTATAGAAACTTACCAATACATTTTAAGGTATGCATAAAAGGCCAGTAATGAAAACAGTGATAACTAGAACAGGAGAAGCAACATGACTGAGATATACTTCATTGTACAAGAGCCTACAGATTGACAGAAAAAATACTCTGATTTCAAGAGTCAACTCTATTACACCCTACTCACACATCACTAATTTCAAATGGTCTTTGAAAGTAAAACTGGCAAAAATGGTACTTCCAGGATTCAATACAAAAGGCCAAAACAAAACCAAAAAAGTGGCTGATATTTATAAAATAGCTTCAACAAATACGGGATTTTTTTCCTCCTTTATCATTCATATTTTTAGTTTTTCTTTGTCAGCCCTTAAAAACAGTAGCTGGAACTTCTAAAGGGGTGAGAACAAAGCATTTGTGTCTTACATTTCCTCTCACTTAAAACAATAAACGGTGAATACAGCACAACCCATTAACAACACCCCTTAAAACGCTGTCCTGACACAACTTGGGATCTGCTTCTTAGTTCCTCAAGCTGGTGGTGCTCGTTTGCTAATTCAACAAATACTTGCTTTTGCTTATGAGGATCTGGTCCTTGGACAAACTATTCACAATGCAGGAGCTCTAAAGAAACCCAACTTCTCAGAATCCTTACCTACTTCCCCTGAAAAACACAAAAGAGGAGCTTCTAAATTGAGCTTTCTCAGACTCACAATTTGAAATGGTCTGGAATGGTTGATAAAATTTTTAAGATCTAACCCAGCGCACACTCCTATAGAGGTAGTAGGCACCTCTGCTGAATCACAAGGACTGCCCTAGTGCAAGCTTCTGTCTTCTCCTCAAATCTAAATCAGCATCACCAGTGAGAACAAATTTCAAGATTAGTTTCATAATAACTATCTTACAATCAAGTTCTAAGTCACACCACCCAAGTTCTGAAGCAAATAGAAAACCAAGTCAGTCAGGAGCTATGCTCACTGTATAAAACTTACAGAAAATGAAAACAAAACAAAAAAACACATTAAATGAGAACTAAATAGCTAACATTTTGGTCCAAAGTGCAGGATGCTATCACAACTGCTTCATCAGTCCGCCAGTTGAACCAATTTCTATGTTGAGAAAAGACACAGGTATACTACCATTTCTCTACGAAATATACACACGTCTCATATAAACACCTCCTTGCAGGAAACACTGATTTTTATATTGTCTTTTTGAAAACCATTTTGCATCGAATTACAATCCAAGTCACTGTTTGTACACCTTAAATTGCTTAAACCAGTATTTAGATGTCTACACAGAGAATGACAGCGTTATACAAGAGCACTTCAACTAAGAACTAGATGAACAATGTTTAAAGTAAGAAGAGTTTTTATAACCAAGCTGTACGGACATTCGGGGGCTCAGGTCTTCGCAACAGGCCACCACCAGTTGTCTTAAAAGCAGATCGCTCACTCTTACAGCTGAGGCTGCTGGTAGCACTGGATGTCCTGGAAGCTCCTTCTGAAAGTAGACAAACAGCAAGAAAGTATCTGAACTAACTAAATACATCAACCATCATCTGATACACTTCCTTTCCTCATCTGAAGCCCAGATTAAAATAAAACTGCCTTCTCTATCTCACATGTGTTTTTAATAGTCTAATTCTATTCTCAACCAGGAATGTACTTCAGAATTCCCTGTGGAACTTAAAATAACAAACATAACCAAACTCTATACAAGGGCATTTTGATGCAATAGATTTGGGGTGGGAGTAAGTGTTTTTAAAAGCCTCTCAAAGGATTCAAGTGGGAAAAATAAAATCTCTTTGTATAACCATTTATACATTTATTCAACAAATAATTTTGCATATTCAAGGCATGATATTAAGTGTGAGTTATTGGAATAAGACGCTATCTTAGTCACTAACTCTACCAAGGAAGTGATGCGTGGCGGATGAATGAATGGAATTAAACTAGTTATCTGAGTGTTTAAGACTACAAGTGGTTCCAACTTTCTGTTAGGACTAGCTTTTACAGACTTTATAGCTTAGCACATATACATGAAGTAACAGCACAGACTTCTGTAGGGAAAACGGTCTGGCCTTTCCATGTGTCGTACACTCCAACACTCAGCGGTCACGCCCACCTGTATTCTCTGGGTGTGTAACGGATTATATACTGAGCATTAAGAGGGATTGATCTGAGGACTACAGATCACTAATTCTTGTCTTAATTACCAGTGAAGAAGCAGCAGCATGCATTAGGGCCGGAAGATACTACTGAAAATTCTTCACCGGCTGAAGAGACTGCTTTGGCAACTTTTAAACAGTCTATCTGTCCATTTCTTCCTTTAATAAGCACACTGAAATTAAAAGTCTCTCCTCCATTACCTAAGAGACTACTGATATTTTCAGTTGTTTAACCCCCTGGTTTCCTTCCTATGTTGCCATTATACGCTGTAAAAAATGAAACCTGAAGTTAAGTGAACCAACACAAAGCAACACAAAAACAACACACATGCCAGTGAAACACAGCAGACTGCTTCCCAGAAGTCAGCATCTAAAACTCTGTCAGAAGAACCTAAGTCATATACTTTTAAATGGGAAAAGGGTACAAACAAGTACAAAACCCGTGTGTGTGTGCTTACTTAGCGAGCTGTACTGGCTGAGAGTGGACCTCACTCGTCTGGATATCGGGGATGAGCTGAGATAACCCATGTTGCGGTGATAGTCCATCAGCTGTTCTGAGCGTTTCATGCCAACTGTTGGCTTCACAGCTTCAAGCCTTTTCAGAAAAGCCTGCATTTAAATGAACAATTTAAAAGCTAACGTTAGATAAACTGCAATAGTTTTTTTAAAAGGCAAATACTTTCTAGAACCTGAAATTCACAAAATAAAGTAGAAAAGACTTCAAGTCACTGCGGAAAAAATATTTCAATAATAATGTGGAAAACCTAAAAGTTTCTACCTGTCCTTTAGCTAACCAAAACCACTATGATTTTAACAACTGATTGTAGGCACAGCTCTCTTGTTTATCAGGTTACAATCTTAGAGAACATGCTGTAAGGTGAAAAACATTAAACCTTATTTTCTCATAGAAATGACATTATGGGAGTAATAATGCTAAGAGCCCAGTGTTCAACCCTAGAAATGACCGTGAACATATGCTTAGAGAGGAACTGACATACATACATTTAAGAGCATGAAATAATGTCATTTCTTTCAGCGAGTAAAGTGAAACTATAAACCATACTACAGGAAACTATAAAGTACCCTCCTTGACCTCTTCCCTTCTCCTTCTGCTAAGATTATTCTTGCAATTTTTCTTAAAAACGGAATTCATATTGTATCCAAATAAATATATGGAAACATGGTTTAACAAGAACAGTTCCAAATTTTATGAATTACAAAAAATTATCCCCTTTTGAAGTAAAAGTTCTAATACAGTTGGGTCTATATGTAGCAAGTGCGCCCTCTACTGGAGAGGGCTGTCCTCTTCACCTGTTCTGCACAGCACCACTCCTTTTGCCTGGAGGCTTGGAGCCTCTGGATTGCTAAGGAGCTGATGTTAGGGAACTAGAACAGAATTGCTTTAGTCATCATGCCTGTGAGCCATGTGAACTGGTCTCTATCACTGGAGATGGAGCAAGTGAAGGATTATGAATCATGAAATTACAAAGTAATGGACCCTGGTGGTGCAGTACACTGGACACAAAAGTGTTGTGTGTGTGCACGTGTGCACCCTTGCATGTGTGTTTTGACTACAAACAATCCAGCAAACAGCTTAAAAAGTGTATCATCTCACACTGAAGAACCATTTGAGCCAATGCGGCTCTATATAAGGGTTTGGTAGGTGGCTGGTTATACAATGAACACACAAAAGTTGATGGTTTACGAAAATAACCAATCAGAAAACAAAACGAAAAATTTCATGGCAATAACATATAAAATATAGTTTTAAAGAAAACTACAAAACCTTACTAAGGTCGAGTGTTAAGAAGGCTTGAGTAAACAGAAGGACATACCATATTTCTAGACTAAAAGGTAATATTTTAAGAGTGCCCAACACTCTGCAATTAAAATGTAAATTCAACACAATTCCAACAAAAATTTAATTAAACAATTTTTATAAATAAAAAATAATCAGCTATTATGAAGAATAAATGCAAAGGACCAGCCAATAAAAAAATATTATTATATATAGAGTTAGTTTTATTTTTCTTAATAAAGCAAATATTTGCTTAATAAAGAAGAGTTAAGCATAAATCTGGACAAGTACTATTCCTTACAATAACATAATAATTTTTATAATAAATTATGCTTATTTCACCATGTAGCTTTAAGCTACTTTTTCTACTTCTTGTGAATTAAGCTTTTGATCCAGAGCTGCACTGTCCAAGGCCACAAGCCACATATTGTTACAGAACATTTAAAATGTGGCTAGTTCAAATTGAGATATGCTCTAAGTATAAAATATACAACTGACTTCAGAGACTTAGTATCAAAAAACGTAAAATATCTCTCAACAATTTTTTATATTTATTACATGTTAAAGTGTAATATTTTTTATTTAGTCAGGTAAATATTATAGTAGAATAATTTCACCTCTTTGATATTTCTAATGTTAACTGTTAGGAAAATTTAAATTAAACATGTGGTTCACTTTATGTTCAACTGTTCTCCAGTATAACAAATAAGATCCTACTGTGAAATGGAGAAAAATATTGCTCACATATACAAATTACTAAGTAACAAAGTAAAAAGAAAAAAAAATAGTGGTAATTTTCCACTGCTTATTAAAATAGCTGAAATTTACAATTGATATGGTGTATAACAGAAGCTGCTTACCAGTTTTCATCTCATTTGTATCTAGAATAGTCCCTAGACATTAATGGCTTCAACTTCTCAAAAGTAAACCCAAGTTCCTCAAAACAATAAATATAGAATTACTATACGACCCAGCCATTCCACTCTTAGGTACACAGCTGAAGGAACTGAAAGCTGGGACCTGAAGAGATACCTATAGCTAGTTAAAGTTAAAGTTAAGTCGCTCAGTCGTGTCCGACTCTTTGCGACCCCGTGGACTGTAGCCCACCAGGCTCCTCCATCCATGGGATTCTCCAGGCAGGAATACTGGAGTGGGTTGCCATTTCCTTCTTCAGGGGATCTTCCTGACCCAAGGATCGAACCCAGGTCTCCCGCATTAGAGGCAGACACTTTAACCTCTGAGCCACCAGGGAAGCTGACCCAGGGAAGAGACACCTATAGTGCAGCATTATTCACAATAGCCAAAATGTGCAGACAATCCAAGTGTCCATCATCAGATGAATGGGGAATCCAAATGTGGCATATATATATATATACATGGACTATTATTCAGCCACAAAAAGGAATGAAGTTCTGATACAGGCTACAACATGGATGGTCCTTGAAAACATAATGGAGTGAAATGAGCCAGAGATAAAATGACCAAATAGTCTACTATTCTACTAATATGAAATATCTAGAATAGACAAATAGAGACAGAAGGTAGAGTAGAGGTTACCAAGGGCTGAGGGGAAGGGAGAACAGAGCGTTACTGTCTGGCACAGTGTTTCTGTACGGAGTGATCAAAAAAGTTTTGGAAATAAGTAGTATTTACTCACAATTCACAACATTGTGAATGTAATTAATGTCACTGAACCAATCACTCAAAACAGTTAAAATGGCGAACTTCCCTGGTGGCGCATGGATAAGAATCCTGCCTGCCAATGCAGAGGACAAAGGTTCGATCCCTGGTCCAGGAGGATTTCACGGGCCGTGGGGCAACTGGGCTTGTGCGCCACAACGACGGAAGCCTGCACGCTCTACGGCCCGTGAGCTACAGCTGATGAGCCCCTGTGCCCTAGAGCCCGTGTGCTCTGCAACGAGAGAAGCTGCCACAGTGAGAAGCTCAAGCACCACAGCTAGAGAGGAGCCCCTGGTCCCCGCAACTAGAGAAAGCCTGCATGCTGCAACAAAGACACAGCCCCACCAGGAGTGAATCAGAAATAAACATGGCAGTGTGCACATATCAAAATAATAATGAAGAAGACATTGAAAATTTTAAAAAGTTAAAGTGGAAAATTTTGTTACTTTTATATATAACTTAAAAAAAAGAATCATGTTATTTATCAGAACCCACTGAACTGTATATTTTAGATGGGTATGGCATGTAAATTATACCTCAAAAAAGATGTTAAAAAGAAAAAAGTAATCCCAAAGCGAGGAAACCTGGATATGATTCCACCACCTGCTCTAGCTGTTTAACCATTTTCATAAAATGTAAATGAATCCTGAACTTGCTAGATACATAGAAAGTTACCATCTAGTTCACTACCCACCAACCTCATTTCAACTTGTTCTGCTGTAATCTACTCCCTGCCATGTTCAGGGTAACTCTCTTGACCAATATTTTACTATTTTTTGCAAATATACTACCCTAGCTCACCAACTCTTGGTGTTAGTGATAGTAATAAATTCATAAGAGTTACTCTTGCAAATTCAGGTTAAGTAGAACTGTCCTGATGATGAAACATAATAAGGGTAAATTTGGGGAACTGTTCTAGTAATTTTAATAACAGCTTTATCATTTATTTTAACTCTGAATGTATGTGTTCATTAAGGGTCTAACTTTAGTTGAAGATGCTACCTGGGTTTAAAATCTTGGCTCAGTCACTTGCTTAGCAGCTCCTTGTCCATGGGTTAATTATTTAACCCTTTTAGGTCTCAATTATTCTACCTGTAAGATGTGGATAAAAATAAAGTACGTCCCTGAAAGAATTATTGTCTGGATTCAATTAGCTAACATTTAGAAGACACTTGGAACAATGCCCAGCATTAAAAAGCTCTGTAAATATCAGCAATTATGAATTGCATTTTATAAAGAAAATGATATGCTATGAATAGTAGTTTTTTTAATGTGAAGATTTTCAACAGTTTCCATATATATATTTCTTAGGATATCAAAGGACTATTACTGTATCATTTTTAATAATGTCTTTCATACATCAAGCAGCAGGGCACCTCCCTGAGAATGTGTGTATTATTTAAAATAAATGATATATAAATTATTTTAGCTTTTGAGGATAAAATGAAGTAAAATAGATTTAGCTAGTGACTAAGTACTTCACAGATGTATCTATCTAATCCTTGGACACCATTTCCTGTATTGCTATAGTAATTTAACAGATCTAGTCAAATAAATAACAGACCCTGCAGTATTTTCATTTAATACTCCCTTAAAATACAGTTTCCTGGATAAAAAAGCACATACTGTTATCTTCCAGGCTCATGGCTCATCCTATATTTTATGCCATACAAACCTATTCCTACTTTTGTATCATTTAGAAAATTTGGCTGTATTGGGTTTGCTGCAAGTTGGGCTTACAAATCAGTACAAATGCACTTTATTTGATGACTAAAATGTAAATCAGTCACTTACCAAATTTTCTCTTTCAATCCTTTGTTGTTCCCTCTGTCTGTTCAGAGCACTATGATACAACTTAGGGGGAGGACCAGTCGATCTTGGAATCATACTCTTGCTTCCTGGTTTCTCAGCCTGTCTGGACAGTTCTTTCAAAAGCCTCTGATTTTCTCGATCAATCTGTCTCACTTCCTCTCTTGTGAAAGAGTAGTTTTTCCTAGGTGCTACTGAAGGCTGATCAAAGTGATGTTTTTGTGGTCTCTTTTTATCTAATTGCAGAAAAGCTACAGAAGTGAACAACAAAAAAAGTGAACAAAAAAAGGAAAAATGGCTAAATAAACAGCAATATGATGGCATAATGGTATATGCTTTAACTTTTATAAACGGAAACTACATTAATTCATGATAAGGGATGTATAGAATAATTTCAATGACATCCAGACTACAACCAGGTAGAAAAAAAATTCAGAGGCAGCTTAGAGGTTTATGCTTATTGGGTTCTTTGGGAATAAATGCTATACACAAAACCATGAAAATACTTTAATAAGAAATGAACAAGGCACTGGTTGTAGACTGCAGATATAATTTATGGAAAATGCTTTTGTCGTGTTCATTGTATGTTTTCCTAAAGGAAGCTTAAAAGTTAGAAACCTCTGGTGGATTGCATTGACAGAATACTCAGTTGAGATGGTTTTTATTAGTCAGAAAGGCATCCCAAGTGGTGCACAAGATTCCATCTGCAATGCAGGAGATGTGAGTTCGAGCCCTGGGTCAGGAAAATCCCCTGGAGTAGGAAGTGGCAACCCACTCCAGTCTTCTTGCCTGGAAAATCCCATGGACAGAGAAACCTGGCCGGCTACAGTCCATGGGGTAGCAAAGAATTGGATACAATTGAACGACTGAGCACACCAACACACATAATTCAAAAAATAAAATGTTCTCGGCAATGCAAACAATGGCCAGAAAATGGCAAAAACAAACCTAGAATATTCTGAAACTTTCAGCTTAACCTGAAAGAATTTTACTATACAAGATTTATGGTCTTGATATTGGCATTGTAACAAATACTTCTACTACAAAAGTCAAACTATTATTCCTGACTAGACATAAGCCAAATGAATACCTTATATAAAAAGAGCTTTTAACCAAGAAAAATATTTTGTATACTATGATTATCAAATGAAATTTTTATCAACATGCTAAATTATCAATATTTCATATTATTAGAACAATTTTCAGCAAGTCGCAATTATTACTAAATGGTTATCAGAAATTTCTAAACATATTAAGCTTGTTTCACCTGAAGTTTCTGCTAAAAATGAATGTATTATATCAGATTAACGGTACGGTACATTTGTTTGAACACTATCTTTTTAAAGTAACCATTATTTGTTTTAAATTAATCATTTATTTGGCTGCACTGGGTCTTAGTTGAGGCACACAGGATCTAGTTCCCTGACCAGGGATTGATCCCAGGCCCCCTGCACTGGAAGTGTGGAGTCTTAGCCACTGGAAGGCCCCCATTATTTGCTTCCATTATATCAGAGCACCTTTATGTTCACGGGGTTCTCATGGCAAGAATACTGGTGCTGTTTGCCATTCCCTCCTTATTGGAAAAGACCCTGATGCTGGGAAAGACTGAAGGCAAAAGGAGAAGAGGATGACAGAGCCTGAGATCGTTAAGATAGCATCATGGACTCAACGGACATGAATGTGGGCAAACTCCGGGAGATAGTGAAGGTCAGAGAAGCCTGGCGTGCTGCAGTCCACGGCGCTGCAAAGAGTCAGACACACTTAGCGACTGAACAACAACCATCTTGTTGTACTTGTACTAAGCAAGTACACTCTTTTACTTGCTTAGTATTTTATGCTGTTAAAAGCATTTTTAACCCCATTTAAAAATGTGACTGGTGCAGAAAAGTTAAATCCTTTGAGCAAGGTCACAAAACTGTAAATCTACATCTCAATGCTTAAACCAAAGACGATCAGAGATTAAGGAAACTTTAAAAAAAATTATTAACAGTGACTTCCTGATAGGAAAAATTAAGAAATTAATGACTGGTAATTTGTTGAAAAGCACACCAAACTAATGATGAAACCTGAATAGGAACACATTTAGAAGGAGATATATATATAGACTATATATAATTGAATTATCTTACTTCCAAGAAATATCCATTTTGTAGAATTGAATAAGGTTTCTAGATTAATTTAGCCTTTAAAATTAAATTCTAGAGAGAATTAAAAGTAAGCTATTTTCCTAATGTCATTTATAAAAAGCTTTTATAAGTAAAATAAGGCAACAGCTAAAAATAAAATAAAGGAAGGATTTCAAACTAATTCATTTAAAAAAACAAAACGAAACAGCATTCTAACCTCCCTTGATGGGAAAAGTATATGTTGAGTGCTTACATACTGATGCCAGGTATCATTAGCACATTTTTCTAAAGTGGCTACTATACACTTTAGTATGAGGCAACCTCCAATATATGATCCAGTGTCTTCCAATTAAGATCTAAAAAAATGTTAATTTGAATAAAATTTCAGGGATAAAAATATATTAATATAAATATGTACATTATTTAAATGACACATTTAAGAAATACTGCTTTTCCCTAATTTTCATTAATGAAACAATTTTGCTCAAACTCTTTACAGTATTTCAATATGTCCATTACCACTGGAGCCACTTCTTGACTCAGTAACACCATTTACTAGAAGTACCAGCTTAACTTGTACCTCAACTGGGATACAGGCAGCATTTAAAATGTTTATGTGAATACTATTAGTGGAAAATTTATCCCAAGCCATATTATGTCATTATTTACATAATATTAGTTTTTCTTTAAAAAAATTCACCCTGTAGGCATATTCACGATCCCGATTAAAAAAATCAATGATATATGATATTTGCTTTTTAAAATGATGTTTCAAAGGTTGTTGTTGTTTTTTTTCATCCCAACTCTTATAACTGAGAGGTGATGATTCAAGGAATAATAACTAAATTTACTAAGTTTCTCCATCTTCTTTATGAACATCTTGTCAGATGAGAACTTCTGAGACATTCTTTCGGTCTCCTTCCTTTGCATCTGGGCAGGTCTGTGATGGCGCGGACCAACACGATATAGCCCAAGGCTGGGCAAAAATAGAGACAGATGCAGGCCACTCCCCGCCCCCCCCTTCTTGTCTCTGGAATCCTTGTGCTTGGGGCCCTGGGCCACCCTGTGTCTGGCTGCCCTGAGGCTGTGAGGCTGACTACCCTGTGAGGACGTCAAAACCACATAGAGGGGCTGTGTGTGGCGTGGGCACTGTGATCCCAGCCTTCAGGTCATCCTAGGCTGCCACTTTACCCATCTAAGATTGTGATCTGTCATCAGAGCAATAGTAACTAACACACAAAACAGAGTACCAGGAGTTGGGTACTACTGCAACAAAAACCTAATATCTGGAGCTCTAGCTTTGAGACCAGATAGTAAGTGGAGCTAGAAAGGGTTGGAGGAGACTGCTGGTGAAGATGATCAAGTGGCAGAATTTTAGCAACACTGTTGGCTATGACAGCAAGGAAAATGGAAAACATACCTTCTGTCATTGGTGGATTTTGCTAAGCAGATCTCCAGGAAGAATCTTTAAAGTATTAATAGTTTATTTTACCATCATAAGAAGACAGGATAGAAAACAGAAGAACTAAAAAAGGGATCGGTCAGTTTTCAAGCAGAATTTATAGAGAATATCAGAGTTGGGACTTTTGGGGTTCAGAATTATTACTACTTGGGCTTCCTAGTCTCTCCTGGCAGAAGATTCTCAAAGTACTCGAGCTATAATTGAGGAACCACACCCAAGGAGCCACAGCCGCCCTTGGGACTTGCTTTAACCCTGGATCACAAGGTGGGCAGGATCTTTGAAAAGGGGGAACAGAGTTTTGCACTTGGGAGGAATGTAAATCAATGTATGGCCACAGGGTGGACTGAAGAAGTTTTGCAGAGTGTCTGTGTTATTGACACTCCTCCCATTAAGAAGGAGGGTCTATGCCCCTGCTCTTAAATCTGGGAAGGTGTATAACCAATAGAACATGGAAGAAATGATGCCATGTGGCTTCCAATGCTAGGTCATAAAAGGTGGTGAGGTTTGTGCCTTGTTTCCTGGAACGCTGTCCTTGGGGCTCTGAACCATCTGCACTGAGGCTGCGGTACCTGAAGCCCAGACCACAGGGAGAGGCCACGCACGAGCCCTCTGCTCAGCAAGTCCTGGTCTCCAAGTCACCCCAAGCCCAGATGTGTGAGTACACTTGATGTGTGAGTACACCAGCACTCAGATGATTCCAGGCCCCACCTGTCAAGTCACCCCCACTTTTGAGCCTCTCTCTATACCCTAAGGGGCTTCCCTGGTGGCTCAGACGGTAAAGAGTCTGCCTCCAATGTGGGAGACTGGGGTTCGATCCCTGGGTCAGGAGGATGCCCTGGAAAAGGGAATGGCTACCCACTCCACTATTCTTGCCTCGAGAATTGCATGGACCAGAGGAGCCTGGTGGGCCACATTAGTCCATGGGATTGCAAAGAGTTGGACACGACTGAGCGACTATGACTATACTCTAAGTACTGGGGTAATTTGTTATGTAGCAATAGAAACTGCTATCTCATCACTTAAAAATATATATTATGTAATAGACAAAAAAAGCAAAAACAAACCCATGGGCCAAGTGCAGCTCATAAGTGCGTAGTTCATACTTTTTTTTTTTTTTTTGGTCTAACATCTACCAATCTTCCACAGTGATTACAGCTTTATCAATTTCATCATTTAGCTCTGTTTTGCTTTTATCAAACACTTCAAATCAATGGCTGTTAAATCTTTTTAGTGTACTTGGTCAGTTTGTTCATGTAAAATACTCTTCTTTGTCCCTTTCAGGGATTTTCACATCTCAAATTCTATTTTGTGTACTAATAAATTGATATTTCTATTTTCTCCTTGTTATCTGCCTGGCATAACTTTTTCAAATCTTTATTTTCATTCTTCCTATACTATTGATATTTTAAACATCTTTGCAGGTTGGATTTGATAAAAAAAAAATTTATCTCCTCTGATAATACCTTCTGATAAGTCAAAACAATTTACTTGTATTGTTTGATCTCTTCTCACAATTTTATATCTTCAAAAAAATGCTTTTTTTTGTTCTTTTCCCCCATTTTTCCCCTTTTCGAAGACTGACTATGCTAATTTATTTTTTCTGTAATAGATTATAAATCCATTCTTCAGGAATAGAAGTTCTTAAACAGACCTCACACCAAAAGTTTACTGAGGACCCCAAATAATGTTTATGTGGGTTATATCTATCAATATTTACCATGTTAGAAATTAATGGTAAAAAATTGGAAGATATCTGTGAATTCATCTGAAAATAATAAACCAGTGCTATGTAAATATCACATTTTATAAAAATAAAAAAGTTAGTGAGAAAAGAAGCAGAGTTGAACATTTCTGTAATCTTTTACCGCCTGCCTTAATAGAAGACAGCCAGAGCGACACAGCTCGGCCACGTACACATCACATCTCACATGTCCATGGCTTAGCTCTATGGGGAAAATGAAAACAAGAAAAACAAAAATATTCTTGGATCTGAAAGCTTCACTGGGCAAATTCGGCAGGAATAATAATTTGAGAAACCTCAAGAAACACCGTATGCATAGACTGATCCCCACAATTAGTATTTAAAACACACTCTACTGCTATAAAGAATCTTCGGTGGGTTATATTGGTGACTCCAACAACAGATGCATCAAGGGGCAAAAGAGCCACTTTGTTCTTGGGGTTGTACTAACCCTGAGCACCACGTACTGTATGGGCAGGTCCTGGGATCAGGGATCCCCAGGGGGCGGCAGACTGAATAAAGCTCTAGTCCATGTGCCTAGAGACTGAGCCACATTTTAGCTCTGTTTCCGAGTCAAAACGGGATAAGATTATAAGGCAGAAGCAGGAGGCAAAGACTTACTGTATGTATTTCGGATGGCAAACCTAAGACTAGTGGGTAACTGTTACAAAATCCAGTTTCAGTGAAACGTAAGATGCATACTTCCGACCATTAGTGTTGTGGACAGAAGTGTCCCACAGTCCTTTAGGTAACAAATAGTGTCTACTGTGGGGATTCCAGCAAGGAATAAGTTCCTGCCCTCATGTTGCTTACACTAACTCCAGAGTCTCCTGAAAGGAAATGGGCTTTTGTGACCGTGAGGCAGGGGTGGGTGTGAAACTTCTGCACAGCAAGTTCGGAAGAGTACTTCCGAGAAGGTGATGGATAAGCTGAGGGCCGAGCAAAACTGAAGTAGCCTCTACAGAGAGAGAGGCCAACCTCAAACGCAAATACTCCACGAGTGCAAAGTATTAACATTTTATGAACAGTAAGGAAGTACTGTGGCTGGACTGAGAGGTAATGAGAGAAAGAGGAGCTGAAGGCAGTCAACATATGATGGCGAGCCACGGCTCATCAACTTTAACTGATATTAGACAAGTGCACCAGGCTCTCCACGGCAGAGCCCAAGCATCAGTACTTAATAGTTTGTTTTAATAATTTGAGTAGTTCTCCAAGAGATGCTTACATACTTCCTGGGATGAAGAGTCACTGAAGAGATAGTCTGTTAGCCTATGGTAAGAAATCTGGTATTTATTTTTAACCTAAGAGTCAGCCCACTGAAGAGTTAAGAAGGAAACTTGTAGGTCTGATCTACTTTTTTAAAGATCATTCGCATTGTTAGGGGAAGAAGCAGATGGGCAAGAATAGAAAACTCAGTCTTGAAAGTTTTAAGAGATTGAATGAGCATTGATCAGGAAAGGTATGCTGAGTGGAGACTTAGCCACTAGGTGGTAACAGGCAATGCCAAGAATCTGATTTTGAATTCTACTTTGTGTACTAACAAGATTGATACTTTATTTCTCTTTCTTACCAGCCTGGCATATTTTTTTCAAGACTTTACTTTCTGAGTATTCTTCCTTATATTATTGATATTTTAAATAATTAATCAATGAGTAACAAAGAAAACCTATAAAAGAGGGGACATTCACAAGTGTAAGTTGCTCCAAAATACATTTTATTAATCTATGAGACTCATTTGATCAAATAAGGGACTTATTTATGCCCTTCTACCAGGCCACCATATGTAAATTATGTAGCTGAAGATTTATTCTTTCAACTAACATTTCAAACAAATGAAGACAAGAGAGTCTTACTTACAACTTAAAAACTTTATCTTCAATTGCCCTAAAACCTAACCTGCAAGCTCAATATTTTTAGTTTTATATTAACTAGTCAAAGATGAAGTTTGGGCTTGCTTTTTCTTCACCTGGAATATATTGTTCCTTTCAAACTAAATAATGGGTATAAATAAATTGAGACAGAAATATAGTAGTCAGGATTATCTTAATTCTTAAATCCTTCTATCTTAAAAGTAACTAAAACTTGAATCATGCTATTTCATCAACTTGGTAATTATTTTCCAGTAATTCTCTCTGGCCTTCACTTAAAATCTGAATTGTCTCCTACAGTTTACTCTGAGCTCTCTTAATTTGCCAGCATTCATGCCACCTTCCCTTAAAATTGGTGCTCTTGCTTTCTTTCTTAAAGAAAGTGAAATATATCTTACACCCATGTCTCCATCAAACATAGGAAAACATCTGCTCCCCTTCTTGCATTTATTTTATCTGGTCTCCAGGCATTTTGAGTTTCTAGGAATCACTGTGAAGTACTTTCTAGTCCCAGTTGATCAGTTTTGCAGTAATATAAATAATGATATTCCAGGTATCTTTAAATGAAATAATTTGGTTACATTATAATAATATATCCATGATCTCAAATAATAAAACACACCTACTAGAAAAATCAAGGCAAATTCATAGCATTTAATATTAAGCTCAATATAATACTAGGTTTAATATTTAAATTCAATACACAGGACTTCCCTGGGGGTACAGTGGATAAGAAGCTACCTGCCAATGCAGGGGACAGGGTTTCGATCCCTGGTCTGGGTGGCTTCCACATGCCATGGAGTAACTAAGCCCATATATCACAACTACTGAGCCCAGGCACCTAGAACCAGTGCTCTGCAACGAGAAGCCACCAAAATAAGAAGCTTGTGCCAACTAGAGGGCAGCCACCCCCGCTTGCCACAACTCGAGTAAGACCATGCAGCCAAAAGTAAATGATAAAATAAAGGCCCTATCTCCAGATGTAGTGATTTAAAAAATAAATTCCAAACACAGTGTTTAAAATTACCTTTTAAAAGATGATTCAGGTCCATTGTGTCATGTAAGACTTTTTGTTTATATCTGTGGTCTAAACTGGAATCCAACGCTGTTGACTTTGAGGTGAGACTGGGTTCATGTTTCTCCTCCCCTTTTTTGGCTGATTTCAAAGATTTCGGGTTATTTTTCAAATCCTCAACATTTTCATATACTTCTTGCCTCACATTTTCTTGCCTTTTAACTTTCATTTTTCGGTCGCTTGAGGCACCCAGTTCAAAAGACTGAACCGGGCTGATGTCCGGGGTCGACAAAGGAGTGACGTCCGTCACGGTGTCTTCCGATTCTTCAGTGTCATCACCAACCTTGGGTTTTGTACCTGAAGCGTGGGCTCCTGGTGATTTTTCTCCTGGTTTATATTTCAGTTTGGGTGACAAGTGGGTGGCGCCAGGGAGACGCTTCTTCGGTGATGGAGATGAATCAGACAGGCCGACATCAGATCCGGTATCTGAACAGCCTGTATCGGAACTTGAAGATGAGAGGGACAAAGAAGAAGAGGAGCTGCTTCTGGAATACTTTTTACTTAGGCTTTTCTTGAAGTTATTCGGCAGCTTAGCTGACTTGGACCTGACATGATGCTTTTTCTCATCATCAGTGCTCTCCTCTCCATCTGTATAGTAGTCGTGCTCACCGTCTTTCACAGTTTGGGGAAGGCTATTTGGAGTGGGCAAGCGTATTTTATGTTCTACTCTAGCATTACCCAATTTTGATCTTGAAGAAGTGGTCGAGGACGAGGAATTTCCAGCTTGTGCATTATCACCTTCTACAGGGTGTTCCTCTGGAGGAGTTTTCCCATTGCTCTCCGTTCCCTTCTCAGCAAGTTCATCTTCCTTTCTTTGTAGTCCAAGTTTCAGGTTTACATTTTCCGTATCTTTGTCTATTCTCTCTCCAGCATCATCATCCTGCTTGTCAAAAACTGAGCTGTTGTCACCTTTCTTGGCTTCTTCGAAGTCGCTGTCAAAGAAAGAATGGTCCACTTCACCTTCTGATATATCATCAAACCGATCCATGATGGCAAAAATATACCTGAAAAGGAGGAAAGTGTAACCATCAGACTAAGAGTAATTTCCAAATTACTCTTTATTTTTATACAGTAATTGCAAATTTTCCCAAACTGAGAAGTCTGGGTAATATATAAAGAGAAATATGAAAAAGAAAAAACCTACCATAAAAACAGTAACTCAGTGAAATGATAATGGGGGCTACAGGGGTAATAACAAGTTATACCAATGATCTGAACAATACTAAGAGATCATCAAGGCAAGCATATTACAAACTTGGATATGTAGGTGAACGCCAGGGAAAAACTGACTTCCACAAATTAAGTACAGCTAGAGTTTAGAATGCTAAGCCAGCCCAGACAGACATCATTCTGGGTAGACTAGCCAGTTAAAGACTCACATTTCTGGGGGAGGCTGAAGCTTCAAGGTTAGTTATGAAAGCCCCAGTTTGGTGGGATAGCCCAGCAGTCAGGACTCTATTTGGAGCTTGCAGTTTTCAATCAGACTCAGTTTAAAAGATGAGAGATGTGATCAAAATCTAAGGCATTAGCAACAGTCTCAGCTACTGCTCTTAAGTTCTTAAACTTTTTGTTGTCCTTTTGTGTGGCATCCATAGATTACGGCGTTTTTGCTTAACCCATGTGACAGTCACAGGTCACAGCTTCAGGCTCACAGTCTTAAAGCCAGTCATTCCCTTCTCCATTTTTCTGAGGTTCAGTCTTAGAGAGAGATCATTTCCTTGACGGTTAGTGGCTATGAATGTGCAATTACAGCATTACTTTTAATACTGAAAAAAAAATGAATAGAGAAATATTTTGAGCCCATTAAAATCATTATTTAAATCACAGGTCAGCAAACTGCTGTGAATGGGCTAAATCTGGCCCACCACTTGTTTCGTAAAAGAAGTTTTATTGGGACACAGCCCCACTCACAGGTTGAAGAACTGTCTCTGACAGCTTTCCCACTGCATCTGCAGAGTTAAGTAGCTGTGACAGATACCACGGGGCCCACACAGCCTAAAATATTTACCAATGGATCCTTTGTGGCCCCCTGATGTTGGTGCTATTATCAGCGTGAAAAATGCATTAATATAAAATTGTTGGCTATACTGGATTAATAATACAATTTAGACATTTGGACAAAAAAATAAAGAGTTGAAAAATCAACAATCCCACTGCATTTTTAATATTTCCACCACTGCTATTGTGATAGTGTTCATGTAATAAACTAAGCAAGGAAGTGATGACAGGGAGTCTGCGCAGTGAGAAAGAACCAACTGGGTCAGATACTCAGGCTCAAAACTTGGTGCTACTGCTTCTCAGTTGTGTGTTCCTGGGCACGTGGACAAGAAGCTGCATCACAGCCCTGTCTGCAACAGTGTTGACCGAGGGAAAAACTCAATGTCCAGTCGGAGGAAAAGAGAGAACAGAAATGTTGTGTATTATATACTGTGTATCAGTCAGAAATGATGAGCTGAGAGCCACAAAAATCATGTCTACCAAGAGAGTGGAATTGAATGACAATATAATCATGAAAAACTTAACACACATACACACACACAAACAAAACAACACTAAACCCTTCAAGCGGACAAACATATACATAAAATGCTACCAGCCTGGCCTGGGAAGACATGCATTAAATGTCTAAGAGTATGAGCCTATAAAAGGTGGGAGGAGGAATGAAGTTGGGAAAGGGGACAAAGGGGAAGAATTAAGAACTGGTTTTCTGTGATCATGGGTCATCACAAATATAAAAAGGTATGACTGATCGTTCACAATCTAATTCTGCCCACCTGAGTTCAAAGAGAAAAACAGCAAATAAGGTACTGAATGCTGGACAGTGCTTATTAATAGTCATTAAATTCTCCCCAAAGCTATCCTTTTTTGTAAGATAATTCACACTTTAAAACGTCAAGGAATAAAAGAACTGTGGTAGCCGTTTTATCCCACTGTTTAATGCCTTTAAGGATTAAAAAAATTTTTTAACAAGTTTCTTCAAATTCTAAAATCAAACAGTTTCATAGCACAGCCCAGAGCAAATTTTCTTAGCCAGTTTAAAACACAAATCTTTTAAAAAACAAATCATCCAAATTATTCCAACTTCCGTCCCTCTGCTAAACTTGTTTACATTTTTCAGGGCATAAAATTACTAACCTAAGTCTCATTTGTATTAGTGTTGTTATTCTACTACTAATAATAGTTAAAACATTAACTTAGTACTCATTAACTGAGTACTTATATGTTGTTGCTGTTCAGTCGCTAAGTCACATCCAACTCTTTGTGACCCCATGGACTGTAGCACACCAGGCTTCCCTGTCCTTTACTATTTCCCGGAGTTTGCTTAAACTCATGTGCATTGAGTCAGTGATGCCATCCCACCATTTCATCCTCTGTTGTCCCCTTCTCCTCCTACCCTCATCTTTTCCAATGAGTCTCTTCCCATCAGGTGGCCAGAGTACTGGGGCTTCAGCATCAGTCCTTCTAATGAATATTCAGGGTTGATTGTTCTAAGTGCAAAAGAAGTACTAACTCACTGACTCTTGACAACAACTTTTCAGATATTTTGTCACTCCCTCGTAAGTGGGAATGTGCCTGAAGCCACGCAGCTAGTTAAGTGGCCTACCAGGATTCTAAAGCGGGCAGCTTTGAGGATCATGTGACTAACCACTGTTCTACTCTGCTTTAGAAATGTGGTCCTAGCCTTATGGAAAGAAAAAAACTGAGACCTTCCTTCTTTGAACTGTAAAACACATCGTTGTGATATCTATGATTTATTTGACAGTAAACAGGGGCTAAGATAGTAAAATAATCCCTCCCGTGGTAGGGAGTTTTAAGAGAAAGTGGGACTTGTTTAGCAGTTCAGCTTTAGAAACAGTTCTTTACAAAAAAGGATGGCCCGCCCAGTGAAAATTAGATACACATGCTAGTGTTTGCCACACATTTTGCTGGACATATTTGCTGTGCAGTAGTTTTCCTCTAGCAAAATAATCTGGAACAAATCTCACTGGCATCACAAACTGAATAAACCAGTTCAGTTCAGTTCAGTCACTCAGTCATGTCTGACTCTTTGCGACCCCATGAACTGCAGCATGCCAGGCCTCCCTGTCCATCACCAACTCCCGGAGTCCACCCAAACCCATGTCCATCGAGTCGGTGATGTCATCCAAGCATCTCATCCTCTGTCATCCCCTTCTCCTCCTGCCCTCAATCTTTCCCAGCAGCAGGGTCTTTTCAAATGAGTCAGCTCTTCGCATCAGGTGGCCAAAGTATTGGAGTTTCAGCTTCAACATCAGTCCTTCAACACCCAGGACTGATCTCCTTTAGGATGGACTGGCTGGATCTCCTTGCAGTCCAAGGGACTCTCAAGAGTCTTCTCCAACACCACAGTTCAAAAGCATCAATTCTTCGGTTCTCAGCTTTCTTCACAGTCCAACTCTCACATCCATACATGACCACAGGAAAAACCATAGCCTTGACTAGACGGACATTTGTTGGCAAAGTAATGTCTCTGCTTTTGAATATGCTGTCTAGGTTGGTCATAACTTTCCTTCCAAGGAGTAAGTGTCTTTTAATTTCATGGCTGCAGTCACCATCTGCAGTGATTTTGGAGCCTCCCAAAATAAAGTCAGCCACTGTTTCCACTGTTTCCCCATCTATTTCCCATGAAGTGATGGGACCAGGTGCCATGATCTTAGTTTTCTGAATGCTGAGCTTTAAGCCAACTTTTTCACTTTCTTCTTTCATTTTCATCAAGAGGCTCTTCAGTTCTTCTTCACTTTCTGCCATAAACCAGTAGCCTTAGGTAAATTTAAGTGTTTACCTAGGTAATAAGAATTCAGAACTTTGAACTGACTTGTGACTCTCTATCCCAAACTGAGCTTGTGATCAAACCACCTTTCCAAAGACAGTAACGAGTTTCCCAGGTATTTCTGGCAAGGAGAGTGACAAACCTGGGGTAGCAACGTACAACTTGCGTCATATTCTGCTTGGTCAAACCACCTTTTGGATGGCACTTAGCTTTGAGTACTATGGCAGGGTCTAGAACCTGAGTTATGATTAATGGTTTACCGACCAAAGGCTCACAGGAATAAATAACTAAAGGAAAGGGTGTGTTCAGATACTTGAAGAGTAATGATATGAAACAGACTTGAGAGCTATTATTTGCAGCTCCAGAGGCAGAACTTGCATCAACAAACAGAATGCATTAGAAAGCTGTTCTGGGTTTAACAGTAGAATTGCTCAAAAATGGAATGAGCTCCCTTCGAGGATTATGAGCCATAAGTCATCTAGCCACAAGTCACTAGATATTGTTGGAGCAAAGACCAGATGGCTATTTGCTGGGGTGCTGCAGAGGGAATTTGTGTGTCTGGAGGATATGACCTTTCCCAACCCTAACATGAGCTAGGTCTAAATCCCAAAGTCTATCCCTAAGCCAAATGACTACAGATACTTCTTTGAAATCCGTTTTTCATAGCTGTTTCCCACCTTTCCTGTCTTCTTACCAAACTGGGAACTCCTGGTACCTTGCTCATCTTTATATCCTAGCGCCTAAAGTCAGACCTGACAAATACTAGATATTCAAATAATGTTTATCTGATGAAGGAGTTTGGAGTTAGGAGATTTAAGATTGAGCCAGCTATGTAGGGCTTTCCAGGTGGCGCAGTAGTAAAGAATCTGCCTGCCTATTCAGGGGACACTGGAGACATGGGTTCAATCCCTGGGTTGGGTTGGGAAGATCCCCTTACAGGAGGAAATGGCAACCTGCTCCAGTATTTTTGTCTGGAAAATTCCATGGAGTGAGAAGCCTGGTAGGCTACAGTCCATGCGGTTGCAAAGTTGGACACGACTGAGCACAGTCAACTATGTAAGCAGAAAAATCACCTCTTTCACCCAAGATTTTTTTCTGGATAGTTTTCCATAGCTGTCCTTCATTCCCTTCCTACCCCACACACTAGAAGCAACTATCCCCTTATCTGCATTTACAAGATCCCTGTGAGTGTGAAAGTCACTCAGTTATGTCCGACTCTTTGCAACCCCTTGGACGGAAGTCTTTCAGGATCCTCTGTCCATGGAATTCTCCAGGCAAGAATACTGGAGTGGGTAGACATTCCCTTCTCCAGGGGATCTTCCCAACCAAGGATCGAACTCAGGTCTGCTGCATTGCAGGTAGACTTTTTACCATCTGAGCCACCAGGGAAGCCCCACAAGGTTCCTGTAGTCCCCAACAACTGTAAGCATCTGTCTCCCTACATGGTCACAGTTCATGAGAAGGGGTGCAGAGATCAGTGTCTGGGAGACTTTTAAGGTTTAGATTTAGGTTCCTAACATCCAACAGATGGGTTATTGTAAGGACTTAAACTTCAGGTTTTTCTAGTAGTCATGTATGGATGTGAGAGTTGGACTATAAAGAAGGCTGAGTGCCAAAAAATTGATGCTTTTGAACTGTGGAGTTGGAGAAGACTCTTGAAAGTCCCTTGGACTGCAAGGAGATCCAACCAGTCCATTCTAAAGGAAATCAGTCCTGAATATTCATTGGAAGGACTGATGCTGAAGCTGAAACTCCAATTTTTTTGGCCACCTGATGCGAGGAACTGACTCATTAGAAAAGACCCTGATGCTGGGAAAGAGTGAAGGCAGGAGGAGAAGGGGATGACAGAGGATGAGATGGTTGGATGGCATCAGCAACTTGATGGACATGAGTTTGAGTAAGCTAGGGGAGGCCTGGCATGCTGCAGTCCACGGGGTTGCAGAGTCGGGATATGACTGAGCAACTGAACTGAAACATTCAGGTGACTTAATGAAAGGAAAAAATATCCAATTGTCCCAACCACTAAGCAGTCCTTTAGATAACCTTCACTTCAGTTAGTGAGATTCAATTTACATTAAAGAGTAATAAAAATATGGACTTAATAAGATAGTAAAGTTTCTCTTTACAACATATTGGGAAAGCGTAAAAATCAAATGACAGTTCATTAGGCTGCAATAACCCTGCTGATACTCAATGAGGACAAGTACTTGCCAAAGCTGCCCAGGAGTCATTTACACACCCATGATTCGTAGAGCCCTTGCAGAACCAGCAATACAAATACCAACGCTTTCGCCTTACATCAGGAAAACACACAGAGGAATCCGGCATTTTTAACTGTCATTTTAGATACTGGGACATGACGTTTCTGTAGTTAAGACATATTATTTGGTCCAAAGAAGGTAACCTATTGGATACCCGAAAATCTCAGCCCAAAGGAAACACCTGTCTTCCAGGATCTGAGGTTCCTTACACTACCCCCTCCGGACCCCACGAGGTAGCGGATAACTGACATCCCCCTCCCTCCTCTGAGTTCAGGGTCAAGTTCCGCGGAGGTGGGCGGGGGAGACCTGAGCCAGGATCTCCCGGGACGGGGGGCGGGGGGCGATCACATCTTAATTCACGGCCGACCCCGACCCCACGCCACCCGCAAACGCGCCCCGAGGTCAGGCCCGGCCATCCCAGCGCGGCCGACGAGGGGCGCTGGCCCTGCGATCGCGCCAGCCCCGGCGCCTCCGTGTGGGTTACACCCGCCTAACGACAGGCTGCCAGGGCCGCAGAGGCGGCGGGGCCCGGAGGGTTGGGCGGCGGGAGGAGCGGAGGGGGGCGGCCCGGCTAGTCCGCCTTCCGCATACCGACCCTGTGCGCTTGCCGCGTCCTGGGCCCCGGAGAGGGGAAACGGATCCCGAATGGGGGGCGGGGGGCGCGGTGGAAGGGTCGCCCGCGCGCAGCTCACCCGGCGCCGCAGCCGCAACCTCCTCGCGCCGCCGGCGTTCCGGCCGTGCGCCCGCGCGCGCGCTCCTGCAGCCCCTCCACGCGGACCCGGAGGCCGCCCGAGCTTCCGGAGGCGGAGAGAGCGGAACGGGAAAGGAGATCGCCTGGGCCCGCGCCGCTGGCCCCGCGGGAACCGGGCGGTGCCGGAGGCTCCTCGCGGCGGGCGTCACAGAGCGCGGCGGGCCCGCCCCGCGCCCCCGGGCCTGGCCAGCAGGCCCCCTCTCGGATGGAAAGGGACGCGGGAAGAAAGTGACCTCCGGACCCTCGGCTGTGCCCTGCACCGCCCAGGTGTTAACTGCTGCCGCCTCCGCTGCTAACGAGGAAAGCCGCTTTGATGGTCTTGTGATGTTGTACCCAAACAGCAACTGTAATAATAAATATGGAGGCAGCTAATATAAATATGCTTATATCAGCAAAGTTCAGTTTAAACAGCCCTGTGGGCCAGGAGCTGGTAAACACGTGAGAAAGTCCTTTGACTACTGATAAATGAGATGGGTAGTTCAAACAATCTGAGAAAGACGATCTCCGTCCACTATATTGAATTCAGCCCTTTTTCGTGTTTGAACTCACAAGCACGTAGTAGGTGCGACAGAGCAGTGGCACCCCACAGATGCCGGCCTGCTAATCCCAAACCTGTGCTGTGATTAAGGGTCTTCAGATGGGAAAATCAACCTAGGTTAACCCAGGTGAGCTCAATGTAATCCCAAGGGTCTTTATAAGAGGGGAGACAGGAGATTTGAGGACAGTAATAAAAACAAAACATGGCCATGGATAGAAGAGCTTGTAGTATACACCGTGGTGACTACAGTTAATCCCTGCTGTATATTTAATAGAAGCTGGAGATTCCCCATGGACAGAGGAGCCTGGTGGGCCACAGTCTATAGGGTTGCCAAGAGTCCGACACCAATGAAGCAACTTGTCATGCACTGGAAACTTGACAAAGGGAAGAAAAAAGATTCTCCCCTTGAAGCCTCCAGAAGAAAAGCAGCCCAGGTCACACTTTAATTTTAGTTTTGACCTCCAGAATGGTAAGATGAATTCATGTTGTTTTAAACCACTAAGTTTGTAGTAATTTGTTATCGCAGCAACAGGAAATTAATACAATAGGTACCCAATATTTTTTATGTAAAAGTGTAGAGAAAGGAACGCCTGGTAAGCCATATCATGCATGCCCAGTCACTTCAGTCGTGTTTGATTCTTTGCAACCCTGTGGACTGTGGCCTGTGAACCTCCCCCGACCGTAGGATTCTCCAGGCAGGAATACTGGAGTGGGTTGCACCACTCTAGGGAATGGTGCTATGCCCTCCAGGGAGTCTTCCCCACCCAGGGACTTCACCTGAGTCTCCTGCATTGGAAGCAGATTCTTTACCGCTGCGCCACCTGGGAGGGGGCCTTCACATGGATTTAAACATGGAGAGATGTAATTCATTGGTTCCAAAGACTGACAAGGCTGAGCACACGTGTATGTAGGCCCCTCTCATTTAATTCCTGACTGGGCCAACATGATTTGCTTTGGCCAATGGAATGTTAACAAATGTAACACAAGCAAAAGCTTAAAAAGAACTTGTATATCACATCTCTGACATGGTCATGTGAAGAGACCCAAGCAATCTCTTGAAGGATGAGAACTCAGGGAACAGAGACAAGCCATGTTAATGGAGGTCCATAGCCAGAGTAGTCCTAGCTTGTGTACCAGGAGATCACAGCATCATTAATGGTTCAGGCAAGAAGAGGAGAACTGACCCAACTGACCCCAGACCATTGACTGAACTGCAAAATCATAAGCATATCCAGTGGTTGTTATTTGGTGGTAGTTTGTTATATGACAGTAGATAATTGACATACTCTATTTCCCTAAATTTCAGGTCAAAACTTGGATAAATTGAAATTATTCTCTTTTGGGGATCTGCCCTTGTCAGTTGTCTTGATACCAACTAATTCAGTTTACAGTACTTTCCTTTGTAATTCTCTTTCTCTTTGAAGATTAATACAAAGACACTTCTGCCTGAAAGTTTCCCAACATGAATATTTTTACTTGAAGAGGCCCACTCAGCATAATTTATATACCGATGTCCTAAAATTTTGTTCACAGATTAGTTTTCCTCTTCCAAATGCTATAGTATGTTTCCTTTAAGCTTTAGCAGTCTACTATTTGTTTTTAAAGTGTTTTATAATTTTTTCACTTCTCCTTTTGAAGTTTGGCCGCACTTACAACCGTATTTTCTGTAAACTACACTCTGCTTGAAAGTTTACGAGAGAGAGAGTTAGGTTAAAGACCTGTTATGTTCTTGTGGTGAATCAGCAGAAGAAACTATAATGATATCTAGGTATTTTGATTTCTGTTAATACCTATACACAATTTTACCCAAAGTGGGCAAAGGCAAATACAGTGTTTTTCTCTCTAACCCTACGGCTACCTTTAAGAAGATCCAGGGGCTTTAAGGAGAAGTATACTAAATAGATGGTGACTGCAGCCATGAAATTAAAAGACGCTTACTCCTTGGAAGGAAAGTTATGACCAACCTAGACAGCATATTCAAAAGCAGAGACATTACTTTGCCCACAAAGATTCATCTAGTCAAGGCTATGGTTTTTCCTGTGGTCATGTATGGATGTGAGAGTTGGACTGTGAAGAAAGCTGAGCGCCGAAGAATTGATGCTTTTGAACTGTGGTGTTGGAGAAGACTCTTGAGAGTCCCTTGGACTGCAAGGAGATCCAACCAGTCCATTCTGAAGGAGATCAGCCCTGGGATTTCTTTGGAAGGAATGATGCTAAAGCTGAAACTCCAGTACTTTGGCCACCTCATGCGAAGAGTTGACTCATTGGAAAAGACTCTGATGCTGGGAGAGATTGGGGGCAGGAGGAGAAGGGGACAACAGAGGATGAGATGGCTGGATGGCATCACTGACTCGATGGATGTGAGTCTGAGTGAACTCCGGGAGTTGGTGATGGACAGGGAGGCCTGGCGTGCTGCAATTCATGGGGTCTCAAAGAGTTGGACACGACTGAGCGACTGAAATGAACTGAACTGAACTGAAACTAAATAGTGGAGGAGGCAATGGCATCCCACTCCAGTACTCTTGCCTGGAGAATCCCATGGATGGAGGGGTCTGGTGGGCTGCAGTCCATGAGGTCGCTTGGAGTTGGACGCGACTGAGCGACTTCACTTTCCCTTTTCACTTTAATGCATTGGAGAAGGAAATAGCAACCCACTCCAGTGTTCTTGCCTGGAGAATCCCAGGGACGGGGGAGCCTGGTGGGCTTCTGTCTATGGGGTCGCACAGAGTCGGACACGACTGAAGCGACTTAGCAGCAGCAGCAGCAGGGGCTTAAAGAGAAGTATACTAAATAGTGGAGAAGGCAATGGCACCCCACTCCAGTACTCTTGCCTGGAAAATCCCATGGACGGAGGAGCCTGGAAGGCTGCAGACCATGGGGTCGCTAGGAGTCGGACACGATTAAGCAACTTCACTTTCACTTTTCACTTTCATGCATTGGAGAAGGAAATGGCAACCCACTCCAGTGTCCTTGCCTGGAGAATCCCAGGGACGGGGGAGCCTGGTGGACTGCCATCTATGGGGTCGCACAGAGTCGGACACGACTGAAGTGACTTAGCAGCAGCATACTAAATAGTGAATGGGCTTCCCTCTTACCTCAGATGGTAAAGCATCTGCCTGCAATGCAGGAGACCCAGGTTCAATCCCTGGGTTGGAAAGATCCTCTGGAGAAGGAAATGGCAACCCACTCCAGTATTCTTGCCTGGAGAATTCCATGGACAGGGGAGCCTGGTGGGCACAGTTCATGGGGTTGCAGAGTTGGACATCACTGAGCAGCTAGTACACATACCAAATAGTGGAGGGGAAGATTCATTACATATTATCGACAGAGAATGGGTGTTGTATACCTGTTTACACTCTAGTACTTTAAATGTCAAATTTTCACTTAATTTATCCTTATAGTATCCCAATGAATTCAGACAGACACCATTCCCAGCTTACCAAAGAGAATAATGAAGATAGCCCATGGAGTGTTTAATTACAAACCTGTCAGAATGTGCTGGCCATAAAGAATATAATAAATAAGGCATCTTTACTTAATTTGGTCTTAACTTAGACCTGGGAGGACTCAGCACTGACTTCCTGGAAGGAACTGACTTCCTGGATTCTAATTTAATACCTGACATCTCCCTCAATACCTCCTGATTTCAGGCACTCCCTTGTATATCTTACCACCTCCCAGTGTTCCTCAAACCTTGCACAGGGTAGAAACCAAACTACTACTTTTAAGTAAATGTTTGAATTGTCCATGCTGACTTCGCAGCAATATGACATTTGCTTTAAGGCAGTTTCCTGACCACGAGTGTACATTTCTCCAGATCTCATTCTTGGGAACAATATATAGTGTGCTGGAAAGATCATGAGTTATAGACCAGGGCTCTCAATAAATGTTAGACAGTTTCCTCTTTATTGATTATATGATTTTACCGACTTTAGTGATTACTATAAATCACTTTGCACTTGTCGGGTGGCTGGCTAAGATACCAGCCATACTCAAAAAGCAACAAAACTAAACACTTATAAAAGCATGGAATACAGGGACTAAGCTCATGGATTTAAACCCTGTTTTTTTCTCATCTGTCATATGGGATGACTAAACGAGATAGAGTTTTTAGAAAGTACCATGACTTAGTGCTTAAATGCACAAGCCTTAGAGCCAGAGCAGGTGGGTGATAAAACCAAAGTCTGATAACTCTATAACAGTTGAGCAAATTATTTTGCCTTCTATGCCTCAGTTTCCTTATGGATAGGTGGAGATTACATTCAGGGGTGATTGTGAAGATCAAATGAAGCATGTCTAGTGCTTAGAACAGTATCTGACAGAGTTAGTGCTCAATTAGTTACTATTATTGTCAACTTGCAGTAAACCCATATTTTGGAAAATTTTAAATATATATAAAGTATGTAAAGCGCTCAGCATGCTGTCCCCTGCATGTAAAGGATCACACACACACACACACAATGTATCTTATTGTTGGTAATATCAAATTACCATGCTTTATTTGAAATAATTTGGAATTGTAGGGTACACTTTGAGGACCCCCAGTGGGATGAATATTAACTATTTTAGGGGCAAAAGGGCTCCTTCAAGATCAGTTACACTGCTTAATTTAAAAACAAAAAAGAGAAGACAAGGAAGACAGGAAGGTAGTAACTACTTTTGAAGTCATCCCCTGTCATCACCTAGGCATGGCAATGTCATATCTGGCCTAAGGCACTCATTATCTCCTTGTCTTTGACTTACAAGGAATGAGAATAAAGTGGTCCATGAATACTAATATTTAAAACAATCAGCTTTTAAAAAATGACAAATGTGAACATATTTGTTTTTATATAGATACATAAAATAATTCATTTCTGTACTGTTTTATTAGAGCTTAATATTAGCGATAGTTTTTTTTTTTTGGCCTCCTACTTCATCTCCCACTTGAAATCCATGCCATTCCAGGGAAATTTATTATAAAAACATGAATACATGGGTGGCCTTTGTATGTCTATGGACACTAGTATTTTTTCATTTGAATGATAACCTCTTGGATAATACTTTGTTTTAAAAGAATAAACAGGGAGTTCCCTGGTGGTCCAGTGACCAAGACTGCGTTCCCAATTCAGGGGGCCCGGGTTCAATCACCTGGTTGCAAGCTGGATCCCAAATGCCATAGCTGGAGATCCCACGTACAGCAATGAAGATCGGGCCCAGCCAAATAAATATTTTAATAGTTAAAAAAATAAAATAATAAAATATCCACTAGTTTACTTTGTATGAATGTTCTATTTTTTCTCAGTTGAAACGATAGAGATTCCTTATAGAAAAGCACAGTATAGTCACAGTATTTGAAAATATATTGTAATGCTTAGTTTCCTAGGAAGCAGGCTATAATTCAATTTATTGGAAAACGCTAGTGCTTTTAAACTGTTTGGCTTTTTGATGTCCGTCTCCCACATCCTCCATGGCATCCCTCATCTATTTACCCCCCTCCCCTTCTTCCCCTTTCTATTCTTGATTTGCCCTCTCTATTCTATTATCCCCTTTTAAGTAAGCATTAATCTCTTTCCAATTCCTTCATCTCCTTTAGAATTCCTTTATTCATTAAAGATCCATCTGTTTTGTTGGGCTTAGTAATTTCTAGTGTTTAGCATATTGGCATCTTCTCAGTAAGCATTATCTATATTAACGCGGGGGCCGTGGTATGAGAAGAAAATATGTATTCTCAAAATTACTTGGAGCACTTTCACTTGCGTGTGGGCACTGGCATTTGTACTGAATCGTTGGCGACAAAAATACAGGGAGTTGGAGCTACAGTGAGGATGGCAGCTGTGCACGCCCCCTGGCGCCAGGCAGACTTTTGGGGGGGACCTCTCTGTACCTAGGAATTTTGCAGGCAGCATTTACTGCTCCCTGTTTGTCTTGATCCCGTCCCGGAGGCGGCTGGGTGGGAAAAAGGGAAGGTTGTCAGGGGAACTGGGGTAAAAGTGAGGATCAAGAAGGGTTGCCTATTCAAACAGCAGGTGCAAAGGAGGCAGAAATTTTGAAGGAAGGGCTGTTAAACCCCCACCTACGGGGAGGTTACTTGTCAAGAGATGAGCGGGCCGAGGATTAAGGGATCACCTGAGCTGGAGAGCTGCAAACACTTCTGACACCTGCAGCAGAATTTTCCATCAACAGACGGTATCCTGGGGGAGGCGGGGACAGGAGCGCAGGAAAGCCGTTTTCGCGTGATTGGCGGCGCCCCCTACCCGGGAGGGGGCCGCCCGCGGCGGGTGGGCGGGGCCGGGGCGGAGCCGGGCAGGGGGGCGCGGCGGGGGCGCGGGGGGGCGGGGCCGGACGGTGGGGGCGGGGCGGGGCGGGGCGCTCCCTGGCTGTCACTCAGCGGGTCGCGGTGGCTTCCCGCCCCCCCCCCCGCCCCCTCCCGACACGCTCTCCGGGTCGCCCCCGCCCCCGCTCCGCCCCCGGGGCTCCGCCAGCGCGAGTCCCATCCAGGTCCGGCTACCTGGGGCGCGCCCGGCCGGGCAGCTGCGGGCCCGGCGCTGGCCGGCGGCGTCTGTGAGATCCGTTCCCTCCGGCGGGGGCCGCCGACGAGGGCATGAGCGCGGACTCCTGCCTCCGGCGCGGCGGGAGCGGGGAGGGCAGGAGGCGCCGCGCGGAGGCCACCGTCCGGGGCAGCGCCGGGGGACAGCGGGGCGGGAGATGTGCCTGTCCTTAGCGGCCCAGCAAGCAGCATGCACCCCGATCCCTCCGACAGCGGCGGCGCCGGCCTCGCGGGCGCCCCGGGCGAACGACGGCCGGAGCCCCGGGGGGACGCGGCGGCCCCGGGGGCGCCCGGCGGCGGGAGTCGGTGGGTGGCGGCAGCCGCCCTCGCCGCCGTGTGCTCCTCCTGCCTGCTGGCCGGCTGGTGGCCGGCGGCGGCGGGAGGCGCGGGGCCGGGCACGGTCCTGCTCAGGCTCAGCCTGTACCTGGGCTGCGCCGCTGCCGCCTTCCTGCTGGGGACCGTGTTCTCCCTGGTTTGCCGGAGCCCGCGAGCCCCGCCGCCTGACTTCGCCGCCGCCTGGAGACGGCTGGCCGCACGCCACCGGCCGGAGGTGAGTACTGGGCGCCGGCCCGCGGCCTCGCCCAGCCCGCCCGCTCCGGGAGGGCCGGGGGTCGCGGTGGCCGGTCCTCTCGGGGAAGCGGGGGCTGGGCTGGGCCGGGCCGGCCGGGCGGGGAGATAGATGCTCGCGTCCTCTCGGCCCCCGCGCGGGGCGGGCTCCGGGCTCGGCGCGGGGCGGGCCGAGATGCACGCTAGCAGGTGATGTACTTAGTTGCTCGACTCCATCCTCAGTCCCAGGCTCGGGAGCTGAATAATCCTTCCAGATCTTGGCTGTGGCCCTGCCGCTGGGGAGCGGTGCGGCCGCTGTACGCAGGCGCTGCGCCTGGGGCCGGTCATCACGTTGGGTTCTGGTAACCGTTCCCCGTGGGAGGTAACTTTTGTGCCCTTTTACAGACCGGGAAACTTGGCGTAGAGGGGCTGACTTGGCTTAGGTCCCCCGCCCGCTACACCTCATGCCGAAAGCCCGGGTACGCTTTTTTTTTTTTTTTTTCACGCTGTCCTGTCTTCCGCCGTGTGGATAAGTATCGCAGTTTCAGTGATTTAGGAAACGGATGCCCGAAATCACTGTCGTTTGCATCGAAAGGAATGTTATCATCAGTGGGGTGTGGCGATCTAGTGGAGAACGGTGGTTAAGGAATTCAGGGAAAGACAGTGTTTTAAATGAGCTCTCCACTTCCTTAGTGCCAAACCGCTGCTTTTTTCTCTACCTCCCAGCAGCTTCACTTTCACAACCCTTGAAAAGAAACTCAGTTCTGTCGTAGCTTGACTTACCGCTTGACTGAACTCTACTGTCATTAACCTGAAATTGCTCACTCTGTAGTAAGAGAAATGGCTGTGGCTCAACTTCGTAAGAATATTTTGTTAGAAGCATTATTACTCCCTGGGTTTTGTGTTTGTTTATAATGCGACCTGCTTCTTCTTCTTTTTTTAAATCTCACTCTCTTCGCCAAAAGGACCCTTTCCTCAGTGTGTTAGTTCAGAAAGCGTAGCTGAAATAATGGGGAAAGAGGTGTAGGTAAAGGGGCGCCCATTCCCACTAAGTTAAGCAGCTGTTCAGTATGTTGAGGAAAAGGAACTTCAGTTTTCATAAATAGCCCCAAACTAGCTGTGTTTATTTCTCTTAAAAACCTTCACCCAGCTATTATATCTAATTTAGCAAGAGTTGGTGAGTACGTGTATTTTTCCCCTTGCTTTTTCCCTACAATGATAAAAGACCCCAGAATTTTACTGTTGATCTGTGAATGACGTTACAATTCTTTAGAGTATTTTAAGATGTTGTAATCTATTTCATGTGTATTTAATCGTATTTATTGAGTCTTTCACAGAAACTGGGTATTATTTTGGAAGCTGGGGTTGAATCAACAAGACAAACAAAAGCCCTGCTTTCTGGAGTTTATATACTTATGGGGGAATCAGGCATTAAACAAAGAAATGTGTTGCTTTTGGATAGTGATAAATGCTTAAATGCTTATGAAACCAAAAGTAATTAAGAGTTAAGTGATTAAGAGTGCCTGGTGTGTGGGGGCAGGAAGTTTAGATGGTGGGGTCAGGGTCTAAGCCTTAGTATTGTCACTCCTCTGTCCTGGAAGCCTCACGGGTGGTTTACCTCCCTTTTTACTGGAAAATACATTCCCCCAAAGCTCCCAGCTCACTTGTACCTCTGAGAAAACTTAGGTTATCATCCAGAAAGATGCTTTAGTAGAGGAAGCAGAGAAAATACTACATTAGAGGTGACAGAAAAGGAAGCAGCTTATGTGATCTCTCATGTATACTACCTGAAAATTTCAGGCAGTGGAAGAGGTATAAGTGTACGTTAAGGACAGGCGATTATTGGCGTTCTTTTTGAATTCAGATTCCTACGGCATTAAGTAGGAAAATAAGTACATTAGGAGGTTTACTTTCTGTTACCTAGAATTAAAGTGTATGCACATATGCTAGTCATATGTCTGTGCCTACTCAGTTGTGTTCACCTCTGTGCAACCCCATGAACTGTAGCCCGCCAGGCTCCTCTGTCTGTAGGATTTCACAGGCAAGAATACTGGAGTGGGTTGCCATGCCCTCCTGCAGAGGATCTTCCCGACCCAGGGATCAAGCCCGTGTCTAAAATTATTTATATATATTTACAGTACCAGTGCAGTTTACTCAAGCCTTTCGTTGTGCTGTATTTCCAATAACTTATGCTTAAGGTTTTTAAAAAAATGCTCCTTATGAATGGAAGCATAAGCATGTGGTGTAGTGTAAAATATCTGTCAGTTCTGTGGGGGTAGGAGCTGGACCACACGGGTCATCTAACATATGTGGAGGGGGAGGCTGTTTTGTAGTGAACCAAATGGTGTCTCTTAAGATACAGTGACTACTTTACTACAGAAATTGTGATTCAGCATTAAGCAAAGAATCCTCATTTGTTCTTGTATATTTCAGGTTCTTCTAGAATCTGCTGAGCGTGTCAGACACTAGGATCTATCCTATCTGTCCATCCTTTTTTTTTTCTTTCCCCTTCTTGACTTTCTTCTCTAGAGGGAAAAAAATGCATACACTATTAAAAGTAGGCAACCAGAGAAGACTAAACTAGAAGGGAGAAGGTATTTTCATGTCTAGACGTGTTCAAATGCTCCTGCGTGCTTTATAAGGTAGCTGTTGGCTGTCATAATTCTTTGTGGTTGAGATCCTTGACTGATATCTTTTGTTATCCCTTGTACCTTGCAGGACCTCCAAAAAGTGTTTGCTGATGATAATGAAAAAAATTAGGTCAGTTTGTGGTCACTAGCTGAGGGCTTTCCCCCTTCAGTTAACCTGGTGTTTATTGAGCATCATGTATGTGCAAGGAATTTTATTTTACTTGGCTGGCAATCATTACTGATTAAAGTAGTAAAATTGATTTTTCAGCTCGGGTGAAAAGAACATCCAGTGGTATATTCAGGTGGCAAAAAAAAAAAAAAAAAAAAAAAAGCTTTGTGTAACGTCAGGAAGGTTGATGCTTAAGTCTTGACATTTGCTCCCTGGGCCTCACTTTAGAAAAACTTGAACTTTGGTGCAGGTCAGCCAGCTGGTGCAGTGATGCTCTGGGGCTGGCCTGCTTCTGGGGCAACAGTTGTTAGCCCTGCTTTGCTGAGTAGGCTGCCGTAGTGTGGTGCTTCTTAGTCCAAGGTTGTAGTTTGGTGGTGTGCCAGACCTGTCAGCTCATGTGGACCAAAGGCCTCAGATTCACTAGCTGTGGTTACCTGACCCTAGCACATGATCTAACCAAAGCAACAGCAAGAAAAACATGGGAATAATGAATCAATAGTTTAGAAACCTTACTTTCGTTACTAGACCAGTGGTACAAAGTGCATCTTAATGGAAAAAAGGAATAATTTCTTACATTTTGGTGATAAAAATAAGGAATAACTTCTTAAGATGTCAGTTATTCACAGTTTATGGATTTTTCTCTTTTACATGGTAATTTATTAGATGTTTCTTGATTTACACTTGATTTATACCATTAAGTTAGAAATGAGCACTGGACAAATGAAGACTTGGGGCCTGATACAAGAAAGTCCACAAAGGTGCTTAGTAGCATAATGCGAAACTAAAGTCCACTGCTGTGTGAAGAAAGTATTAGTGAAAGACTTTTCCAAGTTTAGACAGAAAAGTTCAAGGAGTTCATCAAAGCTCATAAGCATTTACTGTATATTTGCTGCATACTGCTTTTCCGATCTTGGGAGATCATTTTGGCCTAGTTAGCTGCTCAATGTCAGTGCCAGGCACATAGTAGGTTCTCTATGGATGGAATTTTTGTCCCTAATGAATAGATTATTGTTTGAGATGAGAGCAGACTTGAGTATCCGACTGACACTTTTAAATTTGAAATTTCAGCCACAGTTCCCTAGAGAAGGGATCATAGTCTCGCGGTATATAGTCGCTCAGGCTTGTCTGACTCTTTGGGACCCCGTGGGCTAGCCCTTCCAGGTTCCTCTGTTCATGGGATTTCCCAGGCAAGAATATCTCAAGGTAGGTGTCACTGAGAACTTCGATAGTTGCTTTGGGTTAATTGGATGGCAGTGTTTTCAGTGTTGGGGAGGATCCAGAGATGAACAAAATGCCCTCTGTCCCTGCCTTCTCAGGCTGAGTAGATTAGATTGATAGGGAGGACTGGAGGGGAGGGCAGATGTTTATAGAGACAGTAAAAACATTCACACAGCAATCCAAGGCGCCACTTGGCTTGGGTGGGACTTCTAGAATCCCTAAATGAGTTCTTTTACTGATACAAAAGTTCTTTTGAGTAAAACAAACTCGATTTAGTTACTCAAGGGAAAAAGGAAAAGAACCAAGATGTAGGGAGACTATACACAGCTTCTTTGTGACGCTCCTTTATTATGCTAATGTGATAAACTAATCCTCAATAATTTGATAGTGGATAGTGGGGTAATACACTTACTGTCTTCAGATTATTAGGTTGTCTTTTGACCGGGGGATTTAAGTCAGGGTGGCTACTGGGAAAAATGTTTTTGAGCAAGATGGCTTTTGAAACCCCCTTAAATCTAACTGTAGTGTAAGAATTGTTTACCTTAAATTCATCTATTCATAATTTTTAAATTTAACTTTTTTTGCAGGTTATGGATTCACATGGCTTTAATAGAAAAAAGAAAAACATATATTAAAAAAAAACATATAAAAGGATATGCATTGAAAAAATAAATCTCCCCTATAGGTGGCCATTATTAACAGTTGATTGTTCTTCCAGATATGTATTATGTATATACAAGCAAATACAAATACATACTCAAAAACAATATAAACAGTGATTACACATAAAAGAAAATTATTTTCTGTATCTTTATTATGAAGGAACTATTTCTTAGGGTTAGTAGACATCAGAAGTTACATATGAAGAGTGATAACTTCAAAGTAGGAAGCTACAATTCATGATTAAACCTGGAACATTAAAAAAATGGTCATCGAAACCAGCAAATGTATGCTAAGAAATGATGAACATGTATTTTTGAATTTAGCAAAGCTGTCTGAAGGAGGCATATATATATTTTCACAATTTGTACAAAACCAAAAGGATTTCCCTGGTGGCTCAGCTGGGAAAGAATCTGCCTGCAATGTGGGAGACCTGGGTTCAATCCCTGGGTTGGGAAGAGCCCCTGGAGAAGGGAGAGTCTACTCACTCCAGTATTCTGGCTTGGAGAGCTCTATGGACTGTATGGAATGGGGTCGCAAAGAGTTGGACACAACTGAGCGATTTTCACTTCATTTAAAACAAAGCCAGAAAATTGTATTTTTTCATATTGTATCCTAAATTATTACCAGATTTTGAATATGAGTCCCTGTTATTGTTTAGTCGCTAAGTCTTGTCTTTTTGCAACCCCATGGACTGTAGCCTGCCAGGTTCCTCTGTCCATGGGATTTCCCAGGCAAGAAAACTGGAGTGGGTTTCCAGTCCTTCTCCAGGGGATCTTCCCGACCCAGGGATTGAACCTGCGTCTTCTGCTTGGCAGGCAGATTCTTTACGACTGAGCCACCTGGGAAGCACCCCTAGGAAATTGTTTTAGAGACAGAATACATGTACTGTTCCAGGTTTGAGTTGCTGGTGAGTGTAATCAGATGAATCCTAGGAGGCGGGATTGCAGAGGTGGCTTGGGCAGGGTTGTGGAAGTCTGCAGCTGAGAGAGAGTAGGGCTGGGTTGTGTCTGCTGTTAGGGCAGCTCCTTATACCTTTTGGACTCTGGAGTGTGGCATCAAAGCTGGGTTATGGACATGCTAAATGGAAATGTGATTAGGGGATACTGGAGGAGAAGCGCTAATCAGTTGCAGTGATACAAAGTGAGAGTTAATGAAGCTGTGTGAAGGGAGACCGGAAGCTGTGTAAATGGAGACCCGAAGCTGTGTGAATGGAGGCCGGAAGCTGTGTGAAGGGAGATCACAGCCAAGAGTGACTTTCATGTTTCTTTCATGTTAATGTCATGATGGGTGAAATTTCCCCGTGACTTTCCTGTGAGAGGTTTCTTTGATGATAATTATCAATAGTTATCATTACAGATGGGTCCAAGAATCTTCTCAAGAGCATCTTAACATTCTCTTTATATAATAAATAAGGGTCCTACTGTTTCTTCACAATGTGAAGACCAAAGTGTCCAAGCTTGAGCAAGTCTACTTGGAGCCTAAATTCTGATCATTCCCAAGAGATTTATTTCTAATTCCCTTGAATCTTAAGCCAGTTTTGTTTTGGACACATGCTACGATGTCAGCTTTCATAATTAAATGTTGCCTTCTTAAAGACATCTTAGGTTTCATTTCCCAGCCTTATCATTTTGAGGGTAGGAAGTGCCCTACTTTCCTTAGAATGTTTGAGCCCTTGTGCAGTCAGAATAGTGCACACACTTATACTAAAAAAATGACTCAGCAAGGTTGGTGTTGAGGGCTTAGGTTTTAGAAAAGGAAATGTCTGTGGAAGCCTGTTAGTATTAAAATCATGACATACAAACTTGCCTTTTTTTTTTTTTTAATTGCAGCTTTGCTTTTGAAAGAAAAACTTGCAAACTTGGAGCTTGTATTTTTTACCAACTTCACTGTTAGGTGACTTTCTAAATGAGGGTTGCTTGTTTGTGTGGAAGTGACCAAAGACAGGGGTAGATAGACAGCCCTTCCTGGGGACTCTGCTGGGCACCCTGTGGGCTGGGTTCAATTAGTCATTCTTACACCCTCCTTTAGTCCTGGTGTGTGTGCTTATTTAGTTTCTCCAAACACAGTGGAGCTTTCCAGAAAGCCCAGTGGCTTTTGGGTTGCATTTTGGTGGGCTCCTCAGCTCGAATAATGCTTTGTGAGAATGCAGTTAGGAGGTGACGTGTGTGGGCTCTGTCCCCAGGGCTGGCCCGTGCTTATTGGTGATGCTAGGCACTGGCCAGTCCCAGTCCATTTGTCAGCCAACCCAGGGCTTCCATATATGAACACCCGTGAGCTGGACGTAGAGAAAAATGAATATGGTAACTCCAAGTAAAATGGCTCCAAGGCCAAGGAGGAAGCCAGAAAGAATTGTGCACTTTTAGAATAAGACACTGGAACTCGTTTAGGTCACTAGGATCTATTTAATAGTAAGCTTTCTGTTTTAGTGTAGACTACACCTCTTGGAAAGTTGGATGCATTTTTAACAGGTACTCATTTCTAAAATAACCTGCCTTGCTGTAGTTCTCACCCATCCTGTAGGTATGGGTGAGTTTACGTTAATAGTAGTAACTCAGAGTGTACAGAGTGTGCTCCTGTCTGCTCACGCCGAGCTTCATCCTGCAGTCCTCCTCTTATTTCTGCCAGCCCACAGGCAGGATTTTGCACACATGAGTGTGTTCACTTATGTTCTTCTGTACCTGGTGACTGCAGAACATTTGAGAGAATCTCCTCTGTGTCACCCGAGCCAGTCTGTGAAAAACCGTGTTTCTTCTTTGGCTCCTGCTCTCTCAGTTCCCTCAAACTGGAGATCCAGGAGGGCTTGGTCCTTTTTTTTTTTGCCCCCTGAGCTGAAGCCACGTTATGTGTGACAGTAGCCTTGTTTCTCTCATTGAGTATAACTAAACTTAGTTTTTACCTTGTAATGGAAGCTGAGAGGAGCTTACGTCTCTGTTTGCATCTCCTGTGAAGATACTCCCTCGCCTCTGTCTACTTCCTCTCTATCCTTGCAAAAGAGACGACTGAGCGGCTGGGCACTTCCCAGGCTCAGAGCAGCCCCTGGGCTCAAGAGCTTTCTCGAGTCTCCAACCTTGAGCCACTACTCTGAAGGCTTCTCCTCATATGCAGATAATAGTTGTGCAGATTGTGCCAACTCGTTTGACGTGAAATTAACATCCTAAACATTCCAGAAATTGCAGTGGGTTTTTCCTGAGGCGCAGCTGTTAATCTCGTATTGTTCCTTCTGATTTGTTTTTTTCCCCACCTTACTGAACCTTTCTGAGATTTCAACCCCTAGATAAACACAGGAAGTTGCTTTGTTTCCTACATTTGAATTTTGATCATTCTGGAGGTCCCATTTGTGGAAGTATCTGGCTCTCAGGCAGTCTTACCCTGGGTGCCCCCTCAAAAATAACCATCTGCTCAGGCTCAGACTCACTCATTCAACTGCTTACCCTGATCTTTTCACTTGGTGCTCTCAGTGGGGCCCCAAACCATCAAGTCCAAGTTTCCATGTGTCCTGTGATCGGGTCCCCGTCCCTCTCCCACTGCTCCTGTGTCAGTGTTTGGCACCTTCTGCAAGACCTCCATCCGGAAGCCCGAGGCCTTCCTGACATCTCCTCCTTCCTTCCCACAAGCAGTCCCAAACTCCAGACCTGTCTCCTTACCTCTGGAGTATCTTACGTCCACCTGCTTCTTCCCATCTCTCCTGCTTGGTCCCAGCTATCATCGTGTGCTTCCCAGGTGACTGCAGTAGCCCCTCAGTTCATCTCTGTCTGCCTCCCTGTCCCTCCTGCAATTCCTTCTTTTAAAGATGCAAGCCCAGTCTCATCCCTCTTCCACACCATGTTTAATTAAAAGCCCTCAGCAGCTTCCTGGTCCTCATAGCTCTCCAGCCTGGTCTCCTGTCATAATTACCTTTACTCCTCATGCTCCATCCTCAGCCATCAGAGTGCTAAGCTGGCTCTGTCGACGTCGACTCTGAGTATTGCTTGCTCTGTCTCTAGCCCCCGATGCCCGCTTGCCTAATTAACTTCTCGGGCTTCAGCCATCACTTCTTCAGAGCAGCTCTCCCTGTCTTCCAACTGCATATATTCTCATAACACCACGCACCTTTCCTTCACTGTACTCGGCTCAGTTGTAGGTACTTGCATGGTTCCTTGTGTCTTTCTCACTAACCCCTTAACTCCATGAAGGCAGAAACTCCTCTCTGTCTCTTTAACATCTAGCATAATTAAGCAGGTGGGCAGTAAACATTTCTTGAGTGAATGAATAGCTGGGAATCAGCAGAGTACAGGCATTCAGAGAATGGTCCTGAAGTCAGCCAGACGTTTGAATTTCAATCTGACTCTGCCTTGATAATGGTGGGACAATGATGGGCAGCTTACTTAAGATTTCTAAGCCTCAGTCTGCCAGTCTGAAACGTGGAAGTAGTAAATACCTTCAGAGGTTGTTTGGAACAATGTGGTGGTATTTGAAGATACAAATACTGGTGTTTGTGAAAGTGCTTTGAATTAGAAGGTGTTAAATGGTGGATTTTACACTTTTACCTTTTTTATTTATTTATTTTTTGGCCGCATCATGCAGCTTGTGAGATCTTAGTTCCTCAACTCAAGATTGAACCCAGGACTTGGCAGCAAAAGTGCTCAGCCCTAACCACTGGACTACCAGGGAATTACCCACTTTTACCTTTTTTAATAAAAACCTTTTAAAATAAGATTGAAGATACAGCTTCAAAAAAATTATACAAAATAAATGTATAGTTGGGTGAGTGATTATAAAGACAATACTCTTGTAATTTCCCGAAGCTCCCCTATATGTCCACCCCAATCGCAGCCCCTTCCCTTCCACCTAAGTAATGCCATCTTGACTCCATAATAATCACTTCCTTGTGTGTTGTTATAGTTTTATCAGTCAAATGGGCATCCGTGGATGTTATAGTTTAGTCTTGCCCATTTGAAAAAAATTGTCTTCCCTGTATCCTTTCTTTTCCCTGTGGGTTATCTATTGAGGAACCTGGAGCATTTGTCCTGTAGCATCCTGTAATCTGGATTTTGCTGTTTGCATATGAATGCTTCCCACGTGGCTCAGTGGTAAAGAATCTACCTGTCAAGCAGGAGACACAGCTTTGATCCCTGGGTTGAGAAGATCCCTTGGAGAAGGGAATGTCTACCCACTCCATTATTCTTGCCTGGAGAATTCCATGGACAGAGGAGCCTGGTGGGTTACAGTCCATGGAGTCGCAAAAGAGTCGGACGTGACTTAGCAACTAAAACAACAATATATGAATGATACAGGAGAAGGCAATGGCACCCCACTCCAGTACTCTTGCCTGGAAAATCCCATGGATGGAGGAGCCTGGAAGGCTGCAGTCCATGGGGTCTCTGAGGGTCGGACACGACTGAGTGACTTCACTTTCACGCTTGGAGAAGGAAATGGAAACCCACTCCAGTGTTCTTACCTGGAGAATCCCAGGGACGGGGGAGCCTGGTGGGCTGCCGTCTATGGGGTCGCACAGAGTCGGACATGACTGAAGCGACTTAGCAGCAGCATGAATGATACAGCTCAGTTTGTTGTTTCTTCCTTTGTATGTCCTGCCTGTTGTCCAGATCAGACTTGTGTTTGACCCCTTTGACAGGACTGTAGGTGGTGTGTGAACTTTCATCAGGACACGCATAATATCTGATCATTTTTTGTTTGTTTTATTAGTAGCTGTTGATGCTCAGTTACTTGGATCTGTTGATTTGTTGGGGGTGACAAATAGGGGTGTTTTAATTCTGTCGTTTCTTATTTATTGGTTTGAATTTTTTTGGAAAGAGACATTTTCCAATCATCTGCTCTTTGGTTGCACAGTGGTACAGTTCATATAAAAAAGCAGGATAAATACTAGATTCTTTCCCATTATCAGTTTTCCAAGATAATGAGTTGGTTCCCCTTCATCCTCTGAAGGTGATCAGTTAGTTATGTGTTTGCAAAAATACTGTGAACTCATGAATTTGAATATATTTTATGGGTTCCAATTAGTTGTAATTATTATTATATAATTTCTTATTTGAAGGCAGTCTCATCTCTGGGCAGTGGAAGTCTTTTCAAGTTGACTCCTTAGTCCTTTTATTATGAGCCCACTAAGTCTGAGAGTTTTCTTGCTATCTGGTATAGCAAAATAGATCAGGTTCATTTTGAGTATTTTCTGCTCACACCTGGAACTAGCCATTTCTCCACAAAGAGCCCTGATATCTTTTAAGGGGAAATAGTATTTCAAGAACTCACTCTGTCTCACTTTTGAGCAGCACAGCCAGACTCAGATGTAGCTTTTGGGACTTCAGCTGATCATTTGTTTGTGGGGTGACCAGCTGTCCCTGTTTTCTCAGGGCTGTCATGGTTCTCACACTGAAAACTATGCCCCGAAGGGGTGGGGGACTCATTCCAGGTGTTAGGGAGGCTCATTGCTGTTGGTTTGGTCATTGTGTCTTGGCCTTCTCTATGGAGAGGTTGGGAAAAATATGTAAGAGATCTGTCTTTTGCAAAGAATAACCACTCCGTAGTTAGATTTATGTACTCTGTCTCCTTCAAGGCAGGTAACACTTAATTTGAATAGCGCTTTGCCATTTGCTTATTATAGCCTATAAATCGACATTGATAATGGGTTCTGGAAAATGGTTTGCATGGCTGACGTTTGATTCATTTTACTGTAACCGATGGCTCTGAGTATAGCGGACAAACACATGTACCACAGGATTCATAATGTGAATGCCATAAGGTGAATGTCTTAGTAATTGCTGTAGCTAAACTTAATGTTTATTGCATTTACTGTGTGTATGTATGTATATGCATTACCCAGTTAAATGTTTGTCTTCTATGTGAGGTAGGAACAGTTCATCTCATTTTACAAATGGGAAAACTGAGGTTTGCCATTCTGCTGTTTAGTCGTTCAGTCATATCGCTTTTTTCGACCCCATGGACTGTAGCCAGGCTTCTCTGTCCATGAGATTTCTGAGGCAAGAATACTGGAGGGGGTTGCCATTTCTTTCTCCAGGGGATCTTCCTGACTCATGGAGCAAACCCAGATCTCCTGCTTGGCAGGTGGATTCTTTACCACTGAGCCCGTGGGAAGGCCAAACTGAAGTTTAGAGAGGCTAAAGCATGTGCCCAGAGCAAGTGGAAGAACTAAATTAAACCCAAATCTTTCTTATTTTGGAGCCTCTATAGTTATTTTAATTATTTAATTATTAAAGAAAGATTTAATTATTTAAGATTAGTCTGGCCCGATTCAGATTTTAGAAAACTTGAGCATCTTTGGGATGGTTCTAGGATCTGTTTAGGAATTAGTGTCACTTTAGAGGTCTCAGAATGACGTCACAACTGCCCCTTCTGTGCTCATGACAGTCACTGGTGAGCAGGTAAGGCTGCTTCTCTCCCCCGCCCCCCGAGTCTGGATGAAGCGTCAGAATCCTTTTCAACGTAGCATTCCAGGAGGCTACTAAGATTTTACTAGTTGGCATATAATGTGAGACCCATCTGCCATTCTGTGTGAGAACCTTGTGGAACGACAGTGAAGCCTCTGGGTTCCCACTCTGCCCTCTCTATACTGTATCAAACAGTCATACGTTCTTTTCTTCTGTTCTGGGAAAAATCAGAGTTCTCTAAACTGTGACCCGTAGACACTTAATTTAGGAGATGCTTTTAGTTATTACACACTGCAAAAACAGAAGAGGCAAGATGAGAGGTTTGTTGAGGGCGGCGGGTCACATCAGTGTGAAGACGTAAGTTCTTGAAGCTTTCCAGTGTGTATTGCTGTACTAACGTTCTGAGAAATCCAAGTGAAGCAACCCATTTAACTTTTTTTAACCCGGTGTTTTCTAAACATGACTTATACCTGTAAATCCCACCTCCCCCTTTTTTTTAAACAATGAGATTTATTATCTTAAGATATTTGGTTTACTCAACCAAGGTCTCGGTTGTCTCATCTATAAACATGGAGTTAAGGAGAACACCTACATCTTGGAGGTGGATTTAGGTGAAGCTTGAGTTCACCTGCACGGGCTGCTCAGTTTCTTATATTTATTTCCTTATTCTGAATAAGCATCCATCTCTGTCTCTAACTTTGTGCTCATAATTGTGTATTTTTTTTTTCTAAGAAAGCCTTCAATACTGTGTAAATTCCAATCTCTGTAAAACCTGGATCCACCTCTCTCAATATCCCTAGAGTTATTTTGGTTATTAAATAATTTCTTGAAGCTCTTAAAAAATTTTAAAAAAGGATATATAACCCAGAGGTAGGAAAGTTGCGAAGGAGGTCAGGCTGCGTGTGGACACACCCCCTCAGGACCACCCCTCTCTGTCTTAGCTCTGCCCTCCCCATGGGTGGGCCTGGCTCTCCCTGGCTAGTGGTCTGGAAAGAGGGGGGGAAAGTGACCCCAAGTTTGACACTGGAGACCATATGGGTGGCGTCTGGGAGGGCAGGGTGGACACGGGGCAGACATGGCATTGATCCTCTTGGGTGAGGGGTGAGGGGCAGTTGAGGAAGCAGAGACGGGGTGCACGGTGCCCCCTAGCAACTTGGCTGAGAAGGAGAAAAGGCGGCCTTCACAGGTGTGTATGTGCTGGGTGTGCTTTGGGCAGTTTTGTAGTTGAGAGATTTAGCCGCAGTTTTGGGTTAAAGAGAAATCTTGAAAAGTAGAGAGGAAGAGCCTGAAGATCCCAGAGACAGGATGCTAACAGACTAGGGCAGTGTCTGGGTGGACAGGGTCAGGGCACAGGGTTCAGGCTCGAGACTAACGGGAAGGAGGTAGAAACAGGAGCAGGGAGAGAGGCTCGTAGGCCACGAGGCTGGCAGGGAATTGAGATGTTTCAAACTGGGTCACCTCGACCTTCTTGGTAAGTGGGAGGCAGATTGATTGCTGATAGTGAGGAGGAGGATGTGTCGAGAGTAATTTTATTGAGGTGGTAAGAGATTCCGTGAGTCTTTTGTGACTCTGTCCCAATTGACGTCAAAGGATGGCTGTACTCCAGTACCCTTGCCTGGAAAATCCCATGGACGGAGGAGTGTGGTAGACTACAGTCCATGGGGTCACAAAGAGTTGGACATGACTGAGCAACTCCACTTTCTTTCACTTTCACTCTTGTATTAAAATAAATCTTCCAAGAAATAAAACTTCCTAGCTTTTTCTCAGGGGTCATAATCTTTTGTCATCACTACCATTTAGCAGTGTTTCGCCAAATGTGGTCTAAAGATGCATAAATAATTTAGGAATTCTTGCTAAAAATGCTGTTTCAAAGGCATACCTTCTAGTTGCTGAATTAGGATCTAGAAATCTGCATTAGAACAAAATCCCCAAGTGAGTCTTGAAAATGAGTTAATGTGTTTCCAAGCAGGGGCTGGGGGCTTCCTGAGGTCAGCAGGGACCGAGAAGACTGGGAACTGCATCCGGCGGCCCTGTCCTGTGGACACACACTCACCACCTGTCCTCTCTGCTCAGAGGTGGAGTGGCTGCTGCACTGAAGCTTATCTTTAACACCACGTTTCTCATAAGGAGAAGGTTTTATTCTTTGAATTTCTATACATTTATTTTATATAGAAATGGAAGAATTTCTATGATCTAGATCTAGGCTGGGGTAGATAATTTTTACCCTCCAGTTATAAGGGATGTGAAAGTCCGTCTCTTTGAGTGGATTCCATTGAATTGTATTTTCTTTTTTTGCATCTAGTATTTTTATGGCAGTAATCCATCTCACGCGTATCAGTATCTAGTACATGTATGTTATCAAAGCCACTGCCTGGAGCTCAGCTTTTTGCTTCAAGGGAGCTATGAAAATATTAGAAATCTCACTGAATCAAATCACCAATGTGATGTGTTCCCAGCTAGATCCTGAATATTTTATCACCAGTTTTCATTTAAAAGCTAGTCAACAAATTTAATAAGAGTGGTATTATGGGTATTTGGGACAGTAATGAAGAAAAAAAAAGTGATTGCTTTCATTAAAGCATCTCTGTGAAAAAAAGCAGCTCTGTGTGACTCATCGAGTTGTTGAGTTACATGATAGCTTTGAAGCAGGGGCAATCATGCTGGCATCTTCTCCATTTCATTTCAGTGGTTTCAGTAAGAACTCTTATGAAAATAATTTTTATAATTTACTTCACTGTGTCTGAACTTCAGAATTCTTATGAAATGATCTCTTGGATTGATTGCATATTTGAGTAGATTTTCTTCCATGACCTGGGCTGGAGAGCAAAATGTAGAAGAGAGCCTAGAATAGGAAGAACGCTAGAATTCCTAAGCAGAGCCTCCCACAGTGTTCAAGCTCATCAGTTATTCGATTATGAGCTTCTGTTCCATCAGGGATAGATTAAGCCCTTTGAGCACAGAGAATGTATTTACCTTTGTCTCTGGAACCCAACTAAGCGGCAGACGCACAGTCCTCATTGCGTGTTAGATGATTGAATGAATTGATGGAAATGTGAAAATGTCTGATTTCCCTCATGAGCTCAAAATTACAGTGTGAGCCAGTGATAAAATGGCTGCAGAATTTTTCTTACGCAAATCTTTGTAGGAATGCAAAAAGCTGCTGCCAGTCATCAGTGATCTTTCCTAAGCCAGTTTGCTTGTTCCTCATTCTTCTCCCCCAGCCCAGTCTCTTGTTCTGTACTTGCCAGTTTAGACATACTGCTGTCTGCCTGCGTACTGTTCAGTGCATGTTATAATTTCAGTTTCTAAATCTGTGTCTGGTTTGAAATACACTTACATTTCTCTTGTAATCAAGTGGAGTGTGTTTTCTCAGGAGCTTCAGATCTGAGTCCTTGACATTAGAAATGAAGCACATTTTTTTTCTTCCCATGAGCCTAATTTGTCCAACTGAATGGAAAAACAACCCTTAGTATGTTAACCTGTCTCAAAAAATACCTCTGTTGATTAGTTAATAGAGATTTTGCCTTTGCGTTAATAATCATTTTTTTAGTAGATTAATAACCAAGAATTGGTTTTTCATTTTTACATTATTACAACATTATTAAAGGAATTTGCTTGTGATAGTCAAGTCTGACAGTATGCTATGTCATAACACTAATCACATGTAATATAACAATAATCATTCTTTGATTAACATTGCAAAAAATTTGGACTATGACTTTTGGCATTGTAAAAATGATCTGTATTTGAATACTGCTTTGTAAATGCAACCCACTCCAGTATCCTTGCCTAGAGAATTCCATGGACAGAGGAGCCTAGTGGGCTACAGTCCGTGGGTCTCAAAGAGTCTGACAACGATTGAGCGACTAAGAGTCTTACACTTTAAAAAACCCTTTCACGCACATTATCTTCTGGGATGCATAACAATCCTCTAGTATAAATAAATGTCTGTTTATTTAAACAGACATTTTTAAATGACATTTTCAAATGTCATTCAAAATTTTCAAATGACATTATTTAAACTGAATCTCAGAGAAATGGACATATTCATCATAACACAGCAAGAAAATGGCCAAGAATGGACTGTAGCCAACTTTTTTCTGGGTCTTAATTAAGCCTTGCTGCTGTCATGTGATGTCATATGCTTCTGCCCTAGTAGTAATAATGGGATTGTGCCCTAGCCTGAAGCACACTTGAGTTTCATACTTGTTCAGAGAAAAGATCTAATTGATTTCATACCCAGTCATAGAATCTGGTCTCAGGAGCTAACCTAACTGATTATCTTTCTTTATAAAAATAGAAACAGAACCTTGATTCCTACATTTGTGTGCAGGCAGGGTTGGCCTTTAGCCTGAACACAACAATACTTCCGATAACTGGTGTGTACTAAGCTATGGAAGCTGCTCACCATGTAATCTACCATTCATCTCTTACCAAAGTTCATTTCAGGTGAAATCATGGTGGGGATTTATGCTTCTGGAGGACAGGGTGGTTTCCTTTACTGCTCCCCGAGGGTAGAGAAGGCCTGACCTGCACCTGCCTCTTGCGGCCATTACTCGTTTTCCTATCTGGAAATACCCCACATTGTTGGACTTTCAAGGCATGTAGGTTACTTACTATTGGTTCAAAAGGCTGGACAGGGACTGTTCCTGTTCACCTTTGCATAGTTTGTGCTTCACTGCATCCGATACACACCATGCCCTGTTGTTTGATCAGTTTCTCCTTGGCTAGTAGAGGACTCTCCTTAAAGATAAGAACAACATTCTTGAGGCATACAGTTGTTTGAAGTCAGAGTTCAAATCTACTGTGTGGTTCATAGACACTTCCAGTATTGTTTAGAACTGTTTTGGTAATGCTACACTTAGGTCGATAGCATGGAAATGAAAGGTTTTTTATGGAAAATTGGAAAAACGTATTGAGGACCAAGTAAATACACAGTAATAAGAAAATGGTTAAAATACAGTGTAAGTCATTCAAAACAAAACATTCCAAATCTTTATTACATAAAAGATGCTCATGATAAAATACTGAGTGTGAAAAACCAGGTGCAGAAATCTGTGAATGTGATGGTTGTAATTTCTTCCAAAGTATATGAAAATAAAGTACCAAGAGTAGTTTATAATTAATAATACATTGCCTGGCACAGTTTCAAACACTTCATGTGTATTAATTCAATGCTCTTATCAGTCCTAAGAGGTAGGTCCCATTGTTATCTTTCTTTTATGGATGAGGCCCTTGAGGCCCTTGCTAAAGTAAGTTGTCCACAGTTACATGGTAAGAAATGGCCTCACCAACTAGGAGGAAATAGACCAAAATATCAGTAGGGATTATCTGTGGATAATGGTGTGAATAGGCTGCTTTAATTCTATACATTTATAGAATGTGTCCCTCTCTAGATATATTAGAACTAGCAATTTTAAAAGAAATTGAAGCATATGAGAACATTTGTAGGTTTGAATTTCAGAGAGTAGCTTTTCTTTCTTTTATCTAAAATGGAAATTATACTAGATTAAGAGGGGGGAAAAGACAAAAAACCAGTACTTTCTATCAGTACAATCTCCCTAAATGATAACCTTTCAGTATATATTGGATACAGTTTGATCTATCGATAAGGTGAACTAGACCTTCTTTAGTTCACAGTTAAACATTATAAAGCACAATCCAAGAAACTGGTTCTGATCAAACCAGGTTTTGTTTGAACACTTGAATACTTCACCAGTAACAGAGAATATAAAGGCCCATACACGATAGAACGTCTTCAGGAAATGGACACTTTCCTCTCTGGAAAGTACATCCTCAAAGGCAAAAATACTTCAGGAACAGTATGTTCTATTAAGTTGTGTGTTAACTTTGGTGATTTAACTTTCAATCCTTCTCTCTTGCTTTCATTTCCACGATTCTTTTCCCTTCAGAAAACCATCCAATCAGCTGTTAAAACCAACCAACCGATTAGCCTCAGTGTGTTGAAAGTTGATCCTGTTTTGAGTTTTATTAGTGATGATAGTTGTACTTTGCCACTAGGCGCCAGGCACTCTGCAAAATGCTTTCTTCAAGCCAGCAGTTACAGACTGGACGCCATTGCTGGGGGGGCTCTTGTCACTCACGTCACGCTCTTTCATCAGGGTCTCAGTCAAGTCCGGTGGCCTTTCCATACCTCAGTCCCTTCCTGTCTTCCTGAGAAGGGATCTGTGTGGGTTGTTTTGTTTCTTTGCTTTTGATTACATGATTTTTTGAGGATGAGGTAGAATACGGTTGGTTTGAAAGGAGCCATGGTTTTGAGAATAACATAGCTTAAGAATGAGAATATTAGTCACAAGATCCCAGTAGATTGTCTGATGCTGTAAATACTTGGGAAGACTGGGCCATGTGACAGCAATGTGTGGATAATGATGGTTGGGGTTTTGTGTTTGTTTTCCTAAGATAAATCACCATTTCAGTAGCTTTACAGGAAATTATGCCCATCACGCCATCAACTCTGTACAGCTTTTTTTTTTCTTTTTTAAAATAAATCAAAATACATAAAAAAATTTTTTTATTATAAAGCGTATAGTGAAGGAGAAAGATACTTGTTTATTTGAGTCATCCAGGTAATAGGCATGAAAGGAATTACCAGCCCTGTCTCTGCTCCCACAGGAAGCAACACAGTAAGCAGTGTCGTCCGCATAAACAATGGAAAAGGAGGTGTGTGTCTCGGCTGGGTTCCAAGTCACCCCTGGCTGTCTCTTTGCTAATAGTGTCAAGGGTACCCAGCTGTCTGCGTGGATTCTCTCTCCAGATCTTGTTCCCTCAGGAGAGGGTGTCTTAATTCTGACACGAAGACAGTTGGAGCGTATTATGGCTGTAGACTAAAGCTGACATCCAGAAGTAAACAGAAAGCTGATACGTAGGTACTCAGGACAGCACTTGTTGATACGACTTCTGCTCTCTGATGCTAAGACTCGTATATCGGAGCAAAGCCTTCAGGTTTTGCCCTGTCTTTGGAGAACATTTTCAGAATGAGCAATTATTTGTTGAGGCTTCTCACTTTCTCTCTCCAGAGAACTCACTGAGTGATTAAAATGACCTCAACAAGTAGGGTCCAAGCTAGGTTTAAATCTTAAAATGAAGATAAGTTTCATTTATCTTAATGAAATGGAGAATAAGGTGTATCTTTTTTACATGGCAGGGATTCTGGTTCACCAGATGTTCCTCTATCTTAGTATTGGCACGTGCTCAGTTGTGTCCAACTCTTTGTGATCCCATGGACTGTAACCCGCCAGGCTCCTCCATCCATGGGATTCTCCGGGCAAGGATACTGCAGTGAGTTGCCATGCCCTCCTCCAGAGGATCGTCCCAACCCAGGAATTGAACCCAGGTCTCCCGCATTGCAGGCGGATTCTTTACCATCTGAGCCACCAGGGAAGCCCAGTATTGGGATACTGATGCCAGACTCCAGGCTAGGGCTGACCGCTCAGACGACACTCGAAGTCCACAGTTCTGGATGGAATGGTGAAGCCGCCTGTCACTTACACTTTGTGGCAGAGGGCTGAGGACAGTGCGCACGTGTTTCACCCTCTCCAGCACCAGCGTTACTGGGAAAGTGGTTGTGTGATGCAGGCTTTCCCTGAGGAGGGGAAGGGACTGCGAGGTGTAGAGCCGGGGGTGAGTGTTCACTGGAACACAACTCTTGGGGACATCTCTGCGGTGAGCGGTTCCTCTTTTCACACCTATAAATGGAAGGAGAGAGAAGGCAGGTTTCGACTCACAGCCCTCTGGGCCACAGCTGTGCTCACGTGCCTGAGTCTTAGCTGCCGGCCTTCTCCCCGCTTCCTCTCCTCTCTCTCCACCCTGGGATGATGACTGATTGTGAATCCCATCCCTCTGTGACCTGAAAGAAAAGGCGTGTGCCGTGACTAATCTACTCTAGTGTTGTAGTTTAGTCATGAAGAGGTTCTGGTTCCAGAAATATTAAATCCTTAAAAAAAAGGACTTTCCATGTGTGGTTACCCAGTTACTTTGGGCCCGTGATGTTTTCTTTGATCTTCCTGTTCTCCTTACTTTCAGGCTCTCAATCAGGCTGTGGGGTGACAGGGCTGAAGAACTCTTTATTATTTCCTAATAAGGGTCCTGGGGGACAGCGTGCAGGGAAATCCAGAACCAGACTGAAAAACTGATAATGCTTTTAGAGAAAGAAGCAACATAGAAAATGTTATTCTCATAAACTTTTTAAGTTAAAGCACATAAATGCCTAATTCAAAAACAGTGAGTAGGGATAAACATGTTTATTGTAGGTATTACGTCTAAGTGGGAAGCAGAGACAGAAAAGAAATGTGCAGATAGATGGTAAGAATTGGGAAAGCTGTAACTAGGGAGAGAAAGGAAAGGTAAAAAATAAGCACAAAATTGTTCTGAAGGAAGCTGTAAAGATAGACACTTAAGTACAAAATATGCTCAGACGGGCATGTGTTGTCATATTCACACCTGCTTCTCTCCCAGCCCTTAAACACAGTTTCCATTTTAAGAACTCGAATTCAGGAACTTCTCAATTAAGCGTCATTTGGCTGTGATTTCATCATCTGGTTAGTATTGTGCACGAAACTGCTGTACCTATATTTGGAAAACTATACCACAGTGTTCGCCAAAGGCTTGAGAAGTTGTGGTTAAAGTTATTTATCAGTATAGTGCTGTATCGGTATTAAGTTGTTTAAATACCTGCCTGATGTTCTAAAAAGCACTAGAATTTAAAAATTCTTCTCATTTCTTCAGTCTTTTCCTTTCATGAACTAAAATTTTACAAATTACGGTAAAATGTCCTGACCATTTAATTTTATAACAAGTTACTCAGAAACTAGAAAGTAGTTTTTGATAGATGAGAGTGTATTTCTTTTAGGATAAAATGGCTTTTGTCTATACGATTATGATTAAGGGTTTTGTCTTTTTTTTTAATGATTCCTTGAGAAAGTGTTGAATGTTATGTATTAATTTGTAGCGTTGTATATATGTGTTAGTCACTCATTCGTGTCCGACTCTTTGTAACCCCATGGACCGTAGCCTGCCAGGCTTCTCTGTCCATGGGGTTTCCCAGGCAAGAATACTGGAGTGGGTTACCATTCCCTCTTTCAGGGGATCTTCCCGACCCAGGGGTTGAGCCCGGGTCTCCTGCACTGCAGGTAGATGCTTTACCATCTGAGCCACTGGGAAGCCCAGTTTGTAGCCTAAAGGGATTCTTTTCTGAGTGTAACACATACATCTTAAGGCTTTTGAAAGTATTTCAACTAAGGAATCTTAACACTAAGACTTTTTTTTTTAGTAACAGTGATCACAAAAGTGGATGATAGTCTTGGCGTTTGACCCACAGATAGTGTGAAACTAAGCTAAGCATTGGAAATTCTGCTCTCAGGGTTCGGTGGGCCAGGGCCAGGGGTTGGTTGCAGCTGTGTTAGGGGGCTGCCTGAGAACAGAGGGCTTTCCTCACCCTCGTTTATTGAATGAAGCTGATAGGGCCCTTAGCCATTGAGACCTCTAGAGTGATGGTGCCTGTGTAGTCAAGCACTTGTAATATTTCCCATGCACAAAAAAGTTCTCTACGTTCCACTAATAACTAGCTTCTTTTTATGCTCTGAAACCAGTGGTGGTGGTGGTGGTTTAGTCACAAAGTCATGTAAGATTCTTGCAACCCCATGGACCGTAGCCTGCCAGGCTCCTCTGTCCACGAGATTTCCCTGGCAAAAAGGCTGGAGTGGGTTGCCATTTCCTTCTCCAGGGGATCTTCCCCACCCAGAGATCAAACCCGGGTCCTCTGCATTGCAGGTGGATTCTTTATCAACTGAGCCACCAGGGAAGCCCCTGAAACGGATAAGTACACCCAATGCAGTATTTGTTGTTCAGTTGCTCAGTCGTGTCCGACTGTGACTCTATGGACTCTAGAATGCCAGGCTTCCCTGTCCTTCACCATCTCCCAGAGTTTGCTCAAACTCATGTGCATTAAGTCGGTGATGCCATCCAATCATCTCATCCTCTGTTGTCCCCTTGTCCTCCCACCTCCACTCTTTCCCAGTATCTGGGTCTTTTCTAATGAGTCAGCTCTTCACATCAGGTGGCCAAAGTATTGGAGCTTCAGCTTCAGCACCAGTCCCTCCAATGAATATTCAGGATTTATTTCCTTTAGGATTGACTGGTTGGATCTCCTTGCAGTCCAAGGGAGTCTCAAGAGTCTTCTCCAACACCACAGTTCTATAGCATCAGTTCTTCAGCACTCAGCCTTCTTCATGGTCCAGCATATGCTTACAATATACATATACTTTTGATCACTTTGGAATGTGATCAATTAAAAAGCTTTTCTCTTTACCCTTAGCTGCCTGATAGTGGGATTTAAATCCTGCATGTTGCCTCTCTGTTTTTGCCAACTAGTACTTTTTTATAATTAAAATTTTAAATTGGGTTATACAGACATTTATGGAGGAAGAAACCATTTTTAATTGTTTAGCATATGTGTTTCCAAACATTTTCCATCATGGAAAACTTTTCATGAAGGCATATGTATCCCTAATTCATTCTTTTTTCATGGCTGCATTATATTCTAAAACATGAACCATCACAATTTAACTCTTTGATTATTGATATACACTCGATTCTGGGAGTTGGTCATGGACAGGGAAGCCTGGTGTGCTGCAGTCCATGGGGTCGCAAAGAGTTGGACATGATTGAGCAACTGAACTGAACTGATAAACTTGATTTATTTCCAGTTTCTTCCCTTAGAGTCAATATAGCAGTGAAAGTCTTGGTATGTGTACTTTTTTTTTTAATGTGCAAGTATTTTATCTTAGCTGAATTCCTAGAAGTAGAATTGCTGAATAAACAGAGTGCTTTTAAATTTTGATATGCACTCAGCTGTTTTCTTAAAAGCTTTTAGAAATGGACGTTTCCCCTCACGATGAATGAAAATGGCCATTTCCACATGTCTTTGCCAACATTAGGTTAGATGACACTTTGCCCCCGCTTTGTCAGTCTGGTGGGGTCTCATTGCACTTATTTGCATTTCTTCATTGAAAAAAGAGGTTGCAATTTTTTTTTCATAAATTGGTGTTTATCTTTTATGATTGCCCTTTTAATTTCTTTGCCTGGTTTTTTCTTTTGAGTTATTTTTCTTGTTTCGGGATCTCTGTATGTATGAAATAATAGTCCTTTGTTACACATCTTGCAGGTGTTGTCTGTCAGTTATATTTTATAGTTATCTTTTGTCAAACAGGAATTTCCTATTTTATGTAGTTGTATTTGTCAGGTTTCTTTTCCTTTATAACTCTTTTTGTGTCTTATTTTGGAGAGGGCTTCTCCATCCCAGGATTAAACACAGCATCTCCTTTGTTTTCCTTTAAATACATTTTTAGTTAAGAAAATATTTAGCTCTTTAATCAGTTTGGAGTTATTAGTATATGAAGTATTTTTCTCATTATGTTCTTAATTCTCATATATTTGCATTTCTGTATAGATGTTTTTGTACTTTCTACCATTCAGTTGTTTATTTCTATGCTAGCATCATGCTGTCTTGATATCTGCCAGGGAAAATCCTTCCTTAATTCTTTTTCAAAAATTTCTTAACCTTAAGCACGTATTTACTTTTCCAGAAGAACCTTATAATCTGTTAAGCAATATTTTAACGTCTGTTTAAATGGTTTTTCATACTTTTGGTTTTATATTTATGTGATTTATTCAGTAATCTGTATCTTTTTTTCTTCTTATATTTCAGAGTCCTGTGTATGGAGACTCAAATGAGTCAGTTCAGTCTAGAAGGGTAGTCATTTCTCATAATATGGACAAAGCTCTGAAAGAAGGTAAGGATTAAGTGAGGGTATATAATTACCACGGGAAGCAATTCATTATGTTGTAAAAGGAAAATAGTAATTTCCAGCAAATTTATCTATCCTCTCTCTGATGCCATTTGGATTTTTTTCATCATGAATTTTTACTTGAAGACATAGTAAATACATTCAGTTGTTGTTTAGTCAGCAAACTGTGTCTGACTCTTTGTGGCCCCATGGACTGTAGCCCGCCAGGCTTCTCTGTCCTTGGGATTCTCCAGGCAAGAATACCAGAGTGGGTTGCCATGCCCTTCTCCTGGGGATCTTCCCGACCCTGGGAACAAACCCATGTCTCCTGCATTGGCAGGCAGATTCTTTTACCACTGAGTCACCAGGGAAGCCCCCCAGTACATCCATGTTTCAGTTAAATGAATGGGATCTAAACATTGATTAAGCAGGAATTTGCAGATCGCATGAAACTAGCCAGCTTAGTGGGGTACTTCCACGATATGAAGCAAGAATCTGTTGTTCATTGTTACTTGAAGTAGGTGTCAGGAAGCCTTTTTTTTTTTTTTTTTCTTTTGTTAATAGATATACGTAGAGAAAGTGTGTTGGGAATAAATATACTCAGGCTTGCTCATGGACAAACCAGTTAACCAAATTAAGGGATCTTGGCCAACCTTGACAAAAGAATGAAGGACAGAGACGTGGAACTTGTATTAAAGATGATTGAAAGGGGACTGTGGTGGGTACAGTGTTATATGTCTGGAAATGGGGATGAGTAAGTGTAATTACACATATTAAAGTTTAAAAGAGACTATATTTTGATCAAATTAAAGTTTTAAAAATATGTTTTAAAAATCAAATTTCTAAAAACTGACAGTTTTGATTATTATATACAAAAAAAAAGTCTGAGGTTTTCCAGATGAAAATACAGTGTTAAGTATGAAGTTAGGAGAGAACTGGCAACTACTCTTCTATATCAGATACCCTTAAAAGCTTTTCTCCTCAAGTTACATTTCCTGGAAAACTGGCAGAAGGTAGACTTTTAAAAGTCTTTTTGACTTACTATTAAATCTCACTAGATCTGCAGCCCAATTTTCACTGTACTGCCCTGAATTATCTCAGTAATGTGGGCAGGAAATGTAATTCAGCAATTATCAAGTACCTGCTGTTTGCTCAGTAGAACTCAAACTGTCCAAGGATTAGATGCTGACACAAAAGAAGCATAGCTGGTACCTCAAAGAGCATGGCTTTCCCCCTCTCTATAGGCTCAACTTATCTAGTTCATGTCTCTTTACCCAGTGGTATGAAATACGTGTTCATTTTTCTTGAATAAATCAATAGATCCACCAGTGACATAAGCTAATAACCTCAGATCTTCCCAGAAGATGACTTTTCTTCTGCACACAGAGAGTAATTACTAATTGCATTTTTGAAAACTTTGCAAACCACAGAGGGACATCTATGTGATCAATGGAATTGTTGTTATTGTCATCATCACTAGGGCAGTTCCTGGTTGAATGACTGTTTCTTTGTTCCAAGAGACTCTGGTCATGGACCACTTACGACCTGTGGGGCTCTACCCTCTTGGGCATGGAAGACTGTGCCTGAGTTACCGTGGGGAGAAGGCAGAGGTGGAAAATGGCTCTCTCTCTCGTACTGTTTACTTAGACGGAGTCATTCCTTGTTCTGAACATTTATAGATAGAGATTTACCTAACATCACATTTTCTAGACGGCTGCTGCTGCTGCTAAGTCGCTTCAGTCGTGTCCAACTCTGTGCGACCCCAGAGACTGCAGCCCACCAGGCTTCCCCGTCCCTGGGATTCTCCAGGCAAGAACACTGGAGTGGGTTGCCATTTCCTTCTCCAACATTTTCTAGACTAAACGGTAGCTTTTAAACTGGTCTCCTCACCTCTAGTATTTCTCTCTTGTTACCCTAAATCGTCTTTTCAGATTAATCTAACTAAAACTGAAGTTCTAATCATGTTATTCCATTCTCTCTAATCTTCTGTGATCCCCTCTTACCTGCTTATTTCTTGAAGAGCAGTCCTAGAAAATAGATGTATTTAAGTCATAACAGTGTTGAATTTTTTGTTAGCTGTTACGCCTTTAGAAGAAAAGCTGTTTGCTTGGCAGTGAGAATAAGTGTTCTTTCATTTCTTACTGTGGTTTGTTACATTACTCATGCATATTTCTTAATGAAGAACACAAAATGATTTTACTATCATGAATTTCTCTGTCTCCTTGAATTGACACAGATGATATATTTTAAAATATTTTGGGTTTTTTTGCACTTGCATGAATGAGTGTCTGTAGTTATATAACACATAGAATCGTGTCTTTGTTTTGTACTTTTATATTTTTATGATACTTAGTTTGAAGAGGGGTGCTGATGAACTATTGAAAGAAGATACACCTGTGACTAGCACATATCTCTATTACTAAGTACAGATTTTTGCCAATATTCATTTTTATCCATTTCTCACCAAAATGTATTATCAAAAGGAGTGTTTTAGAGTTACAGTAATCAGAATATGCAATGTGGTTAACAAATGTAATGAAACATTATATAGGTGAATATGGCCTTCACATAAATCCTTTAGCATGTTGAAAAGATCTTAGTTTTAAGCATTAAGTCTCTTATAATTGCTCTTAATTTCCTGCTTTAATTTGAAATTAAATTTTAATGAAAGAAAAAAATGCTTCTATTTTCCAAACGCTTCAGTTTGCAGATTTACTTGCTATTAGCTAAAAATCCTGCGGCGTGAAAACTTTTCGTTTAATAGAAGAGTAAGAGAGAAGGAATTGCGCATGAAGAACTTAGCAGTGTTTTTATTGGCAAAGTGTGTGTCCTCACGCTCTTGCTGCTTGGCACTGGGATGCCCAGAAGGAGGATAAAAGGATGTGAAAGCCTGGAGGTCGTGTAACCCAGCTTACCATCTCAGGAAGTACTTTCTTCCATGTCATCCTTGTCCATTAAATGCTCCACTTGTGTTGAAATTTCTTATGATGGTGCATTCATCATCTAATATGGCAATCTCTCGAACAATTTTAATGTTTTTGTTCAGCTCTTACTTGTGTTGAACAGAAAAAAGCAACTTCCTTGTGATTTCCACCCATCTAGAGCAATTTGAAATTAAACACCCAATCAGGGAGTTGGGTACCAAGATAGACTATTTAAAGATTGGGCTATCCAAGAAAATCTAGTACTTCGGGTCTCCACACCCCCAAAATTCGAGTTAGATAAGAATCCCTCGTTTTGAAAGGTTTCAGGAAACGGTGTGTCTTCCCTTGTTTTGCTCTCCACTCTTTATATTTTAAAGCGACTGTTAAATAGCAGCAGACAGCAGGAGCGCTCTCTCAGTGTCTGCGGCCCTCGCCCGCGTTTGACGCGCGGTCTTTCTCTTCCTGGTAGTGTTTGACTACAGCTACAGAGACTACATCCTGTCCTGGTACGGAAACCTCAGCAGAGACGAGGGCCGGCTCTACCACCTGCTGTCCGAGGATTTCTGGGAAGTCGCCAGACAGCTGCGCCACCGGCTGAGCCACATGGACGTGGTCAAAGTCGTCTGCAACGATGTCGTGCGAGCTTTGCTCACTCACTTCTGTGACCTGAAGGCGGCGAGTGCCAGGTAGCTGTTACAGTGGGAACAACCTCTCCTCCCTTTACTCACGTTAAAGTATTTTCCTTGTTGAGAAAAGGGGTCAGAGTCAAGACAGAACTCTAGCATATTCACCCTCTTATTGGTCCTTGGCTGCAAATGTTGACATTGTGGGGAATCATTATAATGTTCTGATAGAGCAAATAAAAAGTTTTTTTTTTACCAGAAAACCACTGTATAGACCTGTTTGATTTTGTAAATAGCTGAAGCAGTGAGATTAATTTTACAGAGCCAGCACTATCATGAAGTTATTTAGTAGCGTTAAAGGTGCCTAGAAACAGAACATTTAAATATAGTTGTTATACACTCTGAAGAGTGTCAGTGAGTTTTCAGTTTTCGAGAAAGTTTAAATAAAGTTCATGTTTCTTTTTGTGAGTCCTGTGTTAAGAGCTCTGTTGCATCGTAGTATCCCAAAACTTGATTTTTAAAAGGAACTCCGTATGGACCATGTAGGCCATGATTAGAGAAGGTGTTTTCATGTGAAAATTGCCAGTACTCAGGCTTGTCAGCCTTTTGTACTATTAGCCAGGAAAGGTTTGTGCCTGAGAGGTGACTCTGCCTTTGGAAGAAGACTTCAACAAGACCTCGGTGCTCATAACAAATCGTTATTCCCTTAGGTTTGCTGATAGGATCCTAAACGTCTGTCTCACTCTAGCCTGAGTGAGAGCATGACAACTCATAGCACCTCTAACCTGGCCATAAAGAGCAGTCTCACTGCAGCGAGTCGGCTTCTGCCTACTGGATACAGTCTCAGTTGGAGTAGGAGCAGGGTCCCAGCAGTTTCTGGGGCCTCTTCTCGCTGATATAGCGCTGCCTCTATTTTAGGGGAGAAGAGAAAGTATTTGCAAAATATGTAAGGGGATGAGGAAGCAGAGGCATCCTCCTCGGGCAGGTGGTAGCTCTCCTCCTTGTAAGAAGCCCTGTCTTGTGGATTGGTCTGCGAGCACTTGCTGCCCTGCCTGTGAGGTTGTGGGGGCTCCTGGCTGTTAAGGGGGGTCGTGCGGCAGCAGCTGTCCAGGAGTCATCTCTCTCCCCACGCTCACCCAGCTTAGGTTCACGAGGCCAGAATCCACAGGGCCACTGTATGCCTATTCTTTTAAACTACTTATTTTGCATTGGAGTATAGCCGATTGACAATATTGTGATAGTTTCAGATGGACACCAAAGGGACTCAGCCATGCATATACATGTATCTGTTCTCCCCCAAACTCCCCTCCCATCCAGACTGCCACATAACATTGAGCAGAATTTCCTGTGCTATACAGTAAGTCCTTGTCAGTTATCCATTTTAAATAGAGCAGTGTGTACATGTCCACATTTTTTGCAGATTTTAAAAATAAAACGGATACATTAAAAAAATTTGTTAAACTTTTTATTTTGTATTACAGTATAGCGGGTTAAGAATAGTGTGAGAGTTGGGAATACTTTTTATATTGTGATCCAGTTTCATCAAATAATGCTCTTATGATAACTTTGATTTTTTTTTTTTTTGGTTCTTTACCATTAAAAAAAAATGGCATCTGAGATTGAATTTTATCTTCTTCCTTGTGAGTCCCAATCCACAGTTTGAAAAATTTACTGTGGAGCAGCGGTTTTCAGTTTTCCTGGTCTGAGAATAGCCCTGTGCTCTTGAAGGTTGTCGAGGACCTGAAAGAGCTTTAGTCTGTGTGGGTTACGGCCGTGGGGTCCCGGGGCCGGCTTGTGCCGGCGCAGGAGCAGCACTGAGGTCAGTGAGCACCACCTTGTCACTTTGTAATTGGCCACGGCCGGAGTACTGACCCCGTGAAATGGGGCAAATGCTCCAAATGGGAGCTTTTCTCCCCTTTGGAGAGCCAGTTGTTAAACATTTACCAGCTCAGCACTCATCGTATCTGTCAATATTTATCATATCAGATATTACACTAAGACTTTAAGTGTAAGAATGCACAGTATGCTTTCCACTCACCGTCAAGAGTGACAAGGTCACCACACAGCCTGTCGCCTCTGGGAAACTCCACTACAACTCGTGAGAGCAGGCGAGACACGTGGAATTGTTTCGTTGCTGTGAATAGGGTTTGGACCTCACAGACCTCCTGACAGTGTCTGGGGGACACACGGGAGCCTGCAGACCACCCTTTGAAAACCATTGTTTTTAGAGAAAGTAACTTCCAGTAAGGAGGGGGTATGTGAACCGATGAGGAAGTTATAAGGGTCACCTTGCTGGAGTCTCAGAAGCTTCAACCTCTCCTGAGTGTTCTGAGCCCCGTGCAGCACCTAATCGGCTATGGCATCTGCTCCATAAAGCACTCCCTAGTTCTGTCTGGTGGATACTGTTATCAGTGGAAGCTCATTTTCAAGTATTTAAATTATGGCTCAATAGAGGACAATATTTTTAGATCATTGTTTTATTCCAGTTAGAAGACTGATGAATTTAGGTTTGGGAGAAGAGCAAGTGGTTAGAGAAATGGAGTGTTTTTATGATTATCTGATTTCAACATGAGAATATATTTTTCATTGAGACATTTATTTACCAGCTTGCGAAATGACTGCCTTTGTGGATTATATAAAGATATTATGAGTAAGCATCAGAATAATAGAAACAGAGACTTGATTGCATTTTAGAAGTGCCTTCTGTTTGGACCTCCAGTTTTCTTGTGCCAAGGATAGATTTATTGGTGTCTGGGCTATGCCTAGAAGCTCTAGTTGATGATTCTTATTAAAGGAAGGAACTCTATCACTGTTCTCTGAGATTATGGATATTTGGAAAAGTGCCAGTAGGTCACTGGTGTTTTGCATATAGATGGTGGTGCCCTGGAGGTGAATGCTGGGGATCTAATATCTGATTGTGCATCACCTTCTACACATCACACAATGAGATTGGGCAGAAATGCATCTAGGTTCTGTGGTTATCTCTGCACTCACCTGCCCCAGATAAACTGTGCCTTCGCCCTGGAAATCGCCATTGGGGTGTAGATTTCCATTGACTGCAAAATGACAGTGGCAGCCAGGAGGCACCCAGTTGAATTGGCCACAGTCAGGCAAGAGAATAATAAATTGCATTAATAAAAGCGACACATCCTCTGGTTGACTGTTGGGCAATTGTGTGGCGGCAGCTTTCCGGTCAGCCTGTATTTATTTCCCAGCCAACATGCTGTTGGCTGCTCTAAGTCAATCCAGATCACACTTAATTCTGGCCTGTTTCCTCTTCCTTTGCCCCATCTGTCTTGTTCTAGCATGTTTCAGGGAAATTTAAAAATGATTGTTTTTATGCTATTAAATCAATAGCATTTTTAATTTCATAGCCTCCTTTTTACAGTCTGTGTATTCTTTTTACTCAGAAAGCCCAGGCATGCTGTTTAAGGGACAAAATAATGCTTTTCTTCACATATTTTTCTTTTTATCTCTGAATTTTTTTTTTTTCCTTTTCATCTTAATCTCTAATTCTGGCTTTATGTTAAAGAGTTGGGGATGTGCGAGTCAGAGCAGAACTTGAATTACTTCTACCATTAATTACCTCTGTGACTTTGGACTGTTCACTCGATCATTCAGATCCTTAATATTCTCATCTGTAAAATGGCGATGATAATACACACTTCTTGATGTAGCTGGGAAGATTAAGTAATGCTGTGTATATGAAATGTATGGAAGGTTAACGTCCTTTTGCTTACTCAAGGCACGAGAACCCAGAGGTAAGTACTAGGAATTGCAGTAAGGACGCTGGCAGAAGGATGCTGTCAGGACCTGGTGACCCTGGTTTATGCTTTGTTAGATTTTTTTTTTTTAAAGGAAACTCTAGATGACATTTAAAAAGAGAGCTAGAAGATTTTAAAATCTAATTAAAGAGACACTCACCCCTTTCTGGATAGTTGTTGCTATGATTTGGGAGTTCTGTATAACCGTTCATGCTACTTAAGGTTAGAAATCCCAAAAGCCCATTTTTCCAGATTAATCTGTGGTTGAGAAAATTATTGACTATTGATAGTCTACGAGTGAACATAGTTGTTAAAACTGAACGTGTTGCCCATTTGAAGTTTTTTTTTAACCTAATGGTACATGACCAAATTGTTTCTAGAAATTTCTTTCCTTCCTTTTCCCTCGGTTCATGTATTTATTTTTTCAGACATGAAGAGCAGCCGAGGCCTTTTGTGTTGCATTCTTGCTTGAGGAACTCAAATGATGAAGTAAGATTTCTGCAGACGTGTTCTCGGGTTCTGGTGCTCTGTCTCCTTCCTTCGAAGAGCATCCAGTCTCTCAGCTTACGCATAATGCTCGCAGAAATTCTGACAACAAAAGGTAGACTTTCATAACTAATTGATATTACTAATGCGATACTTACTGCAAACTAGCGTGCTCCATATGAGTGTGAGCTGTATGATACCTGTACTGACCTTGTATACTGTGGGATGTGTGGGAATTAAAGTATTTTCAAAAGATCAAGTTTTAAATGTCACTTGAAGAAGACATCACTTGGCCCTATGTGATAAATTTTTTTTTTTATATAACACATTGCCAAATACATAGTCCATTTTTTTTTAATAATAGATAAGGACTGGTTATCTATTATTAAAAAAAAAGGACTATGTATTTGGCAATATGTTATATAAAAAATTTATCACATAGGGCCAAATGATGTCTTCTTCAAGTGACATTTAAAACCAGTCCTTCGGAGAAGGCGATGGCACCCCACTCCAGTACTTTTGCCTGGAAAATCCCATGGACAAAGGAGCCTGGTAGGCTGCAGTCCATGAGGTCGCTAAGAGTCGGACACGACTGAGCAACTTCACTTTCATGCATTGGAGAAGGAAATGGCAACCCACTCCAGTGTTCTTGCTTGGGGATCCCAGGGATGGGGGAGCCTGGTGGGCTGCTGTCTATGGGGTTGCACAGAGTCGGACACAACTGAAGCGACTTAGCAGCAGCAGCAGCAACCAGTCCTTATCCCCTTCACAATGTAGCATCCATTATATGCGTAAACAAAAGAATATCTGTACTCAAGGTCTAGTATGCATTCATTTAAAATACCTTTGCCGCACTATTCATTGGTAATACCTATATGTGACTTAGGTCTCCACAGGTGGAGCAGTGGTAAAGAACCTACCTGCCAATGCAGGAAATGCAAGAGATGCAGGTTCAGTCTCTAAGTCAGGAAGATCCCCTGGAGTCGGAAATGGCATCCCACTCCAGTGTTCTTGCCTGGAGAATTCCATGGACAGAAGAGCCTGGCGTGCTACAGTCCATGGGGTTGCAAAGAGTCAGACATGACTAAGCACAGCACCACCACCAACATATGTGACTTAGAATACATAAAAAAGGAGCTGTACCACAATATAATGAGGTTATTAGAAAAAAAGTGTATCCAAGGAAATGCTTAGCTAGGATAAGAAAAATGGAAGAAAATATCATCTAAAGAGAAACTTTTCCTACCGCAGAATCTCAAAGAACGTTGTGTTTATATGCATTGATTTAATGTCTCATTTATTATCTCAGGATTAGCCAGCTCTGCCCATTAGCTGATACAGCCAACCATAGAGAGAAGGTGACCTTTTTAACCTGAAGTTTGTAGGATGACTCTTTGATGGTGTCATTGGCTTTCTCACAACTTCCTCCCTGAGGTCTGTTTCACCAGTTGGGAGAATGTTAACTTTCAACCTTTTGGCAGATGAAGCATGTGGAGCCTTATAATGGAAATAAAAGGAAAAAAAATGAATGTATTTAATTTTGATAGCTTTGCTAACCACTTGGGTTCCAAATGGCTTTCTTTCATCATTCTTTCCCATGTAACTCATTAGTTAAAATGACCACTTGGTTGTAGCCTTAGCTGGTAGCAGACCCAGAGGGGTGGGTCCATGTGTATCTGTGTGTTGTGTGTGTGCACGTGCGTGCACACTTGTGCAGCCCACTTGGGTGGTTTCACAGTGTTTGCCACGTGCAGTTTCAATTATGAAGCATGAACACAGCTCCTCTGAAGGAGAAGGCCTTGTCAGGGTTGCTCTCTTCTCTGTCCCGCAGTCTTGAAGCCGGTGGTGGAGCTGCTCAGTAACCCGGATTACATTAACCAGATGCTGCTCGCCCAGCTGGAGCGCAGGGAGCACATGAACGAACATCACAAGAGAGCCTACACGTACGCGCCTTCCTATGAAGAGTTCATCAAGCTCATTAACAGCAACTCTGATGTTGAGTTCCTGAAGCAGCTCAGGTATTTGGTCTTTAATTATAGCATGACAATGCTACTAATTATCCTTCTCTGGCTGGTTAGGTTAAAAAAAAAAAGTGCTTGTCAGGGAAGCAGAAATAAAGGAAGTCCATAAATCTCACTAATCAGTAACAACAAAATTTATCGAGCTTCTCCCTTAATAGTGGAGTTTATTTGTTCAAAGTACATGTTTTTCAAATGATTAGGTTATAAGAGAAAGTCGATCAGTTGTTAGAACCTGTGTAGCTGCTCAGATGCGTCCTTGGGGAAAGCAGTGGAAGGAACTGATGTGTGTTTAAAATTACAGCGTAGAACATTTGTGTTGATTTTCTTTTTTCTTAGAAAACACAGAGGCCCAGTTTGGGGAATAAAGGGGTTCTTGACTGATTGTCTTGAGAAAACACATTGGAAATAGCACCCCAGGAGTCTCTTTCATAGGGGAGTCCAGTCTCTTTCCCTGACCTGTGACTGGGGGAGTTCCATGGGCTTTGCTGTATCATAGCATCTTGGGCAGCTCTCCTTGAGGGGGCACTGGTGTGTTTCATCCTCGGGGTGGTTGTCCCTGTTCACTGTATCTGAGGCACAGACCTGAGGACCAGTTTTTACTCTCTGCTTCTTGTACTGGAGAGGCTGCCAGGAACAACTCTATGATGGCGGGGATTGATCTCTCTGCTCAAAGAGGAGATGACGCGGCATAAAGTATCTTGTTACTTAGCTACTTATTGTTCATCTGATTAAAAAAAAACATTGCCCTCTTATTTAAGGGTCAACTCTGCCCACTCGTATTGACAGACGGAATTGCTTTTTATCAGACTTCTGTCTGAAACCCACATCGATGAGGCTCATCAGCACAAATGGAGCTGCTTTCTTCAATCATAATCTCAACTGTCCCGTTGTTTTTCCGGTAGCTAGAGGACTCTCTGCTCTCTGACTTTTATTAGCATTTTAGGTCCCTGTCTTCAAACTGCCCCCAGTAAAATTTTGGGATAGGCTGCCTAAAGCAGGAATTGCATCTTATTTCGACTAAGTGAAGCCATCTTTGTTTTATACATATTTGAAAAAAGATGCACACGTGCATGCTTAGTCTCTCAGTCATGTCTGACTCTTTGTGACCCCCTTGGACTGTAGCCCTCCGGCTCTTCTGTCCATGGGATTTCCCAGACAAGAATACTGGAATGAGTTGCCATTTCTTCCTCTTGGATCTTCCCGACTCAGGGATCAAACCCTCATCTCCTGCTTGGCGGGGGGATTCTTTACCACTGTATAACTTGGGAAGCCTGGAAGAAAGATGAGTATTTTCTAAAGGAAATAGTCACTCAGCTCTGCTAGCCTAGAATGCATTAAAAATAAACAAACAGCAGCAAAAAGTCCTTGAATGTGCCATTTGCAGTTCTGCAGTAGAACTACAAAAAAAACTTTGTTTTCTTTTTTTCTGAGTAGGCATGAGATGTGTTCATGGTAGGATTATAGAGCTAGAAATGCATCCAGCAGGCACACCCTTGGCTGTATATTAGAATCAACCAGACTTTTAAAAATTACAGCTTGAGATCCCACTGTCTCTTTGAGGCTACTTCCTCGTTCTTCTTCTCTAGCCTCCAAGATGTCAAACTGAGGATATGGGAGCTAGACTGGGTTAATATTTTGAATTTTCTGGGTCTTCTAGTAGGAGCAGTAAACAGCTCTGCTAACAAAACAGGAACCAGTAATCTGAATGTGGTGTTGATGCAGGATGTTAAAGGGCAGCTGATTAGATTCCAGTGGTGGAGTGGCTGGTGGGGTGATGGCCACCGTCAAGGAAAGTCAGAGTCTCATTCAGAGCTAAGATGCACCCACTCGTGAAATGCGGCAGTCACAGCCCTGGAGAAAAGACCGCATGTTCCTTTATATTGAAGATAAAGCAGGCGTCGAAGTGAACATTAAGCAAAGGAGAAGTGAAAGGCCCTGATGGAACCTTTTGTAAACAAGTAGGCAGGTTGTGGTCCAGGAATCTGGCATATCCGGGGCTGTCTGCCTTCTGAAATTCTTAAGGTTATTTGTGAAAAGTTACTTCAATGAAAATTATTTGCTCCTCCATGGAAAGTACAGATGCCTAGGCTTCACCACTGGGAACTTTGTTATAACTGGTCTGGAGTGGAACTTGGGCATCACCTTCCCAGGGGATCATAACATGTGATTAAGACCCCAAGAATGTGGTTTCTTTTTTAAATGTAGTATCCTCTCACCTGTTGCCAGTCTGAAGTTTTTTCCAGATGTCTCGTCATGTAATTCATTCTATTCTGATTCTTTGAAAACGACTTATACTGTATGAGGTGCATGGTAACTCTGATGGGGGGATACTAACTGATCCAGGCCCCTCAGTCTTCTTCCAGGGTTACTATCACGAGCAAAGGGCATCTTACCCCTGACCTTCCCGAGAGACGTGCGTGTTTAACCTGAGGTTTCTCAGCCTTGGCAAAACTGACACGTGGAGCTGGATGATCCTTTGTTGTGGGGGTTGTTCAACTTCGTGTAGAACATAAGCAGCACCCCTGGCCTCCATGCGCCGAATGCCAGCAGCACCCCAGAGTTGTGACAGCCCAGAACGTCTCTGGACATGGCCGTATGTCCTCTGGGGACAAAGATGTTCCTGCTTACGAGCCACTCGTGTAACTCCAAGAACAGTTTGCAGATACTGTACTTACGTTGTACATGCTTGCTTAGTCTCTTCAGTCGTGCCCGATTCTTTGCAACTCTATGGACTGTAGCCTGCCAGGCTCCTCCGACGATGGAATTCTCCGACAAGAATACTGGAGTGGGCTGCCATACCCTTCTCCAGGGGATCTTCCTGACCCAGGGATTGAACCTGCATCTATGTCTCTTGCATTGGCAGGCAGGTTCTTTACCACTAGTGCCCCCTGGGGAGCCCTGTCTTATCTTAGGTTTAGATTCAGCTGAAAATTAGAAAACCCACAGAATAATGACGACTTGTCAAAGAACAGAGGGTGTTTTCTTCCTTACACAGAAGTCTGGAGGACCCAGGTCCTTGAGAAGGACCCAGGCTCCTCCTAGCTCACTGCTCTGCCCTCCTGTATTCCAGAGGCCTCATGGTCAGGATGTTCTCTAGGATGCCAGCTGTCATATCCCCATCCCAGGAAGTGGGAGGGAGGCCAGGAAAGATGGTGGCATAGGTCACGCATGCACTGCTTGTCTTTTAAGTTTTAAATTGTCTTGTCTTTTAAATTTGAATTTTAAATTTAAATCGTCTTGTCTTTTATATTTCTAGAAGCTGCTACATGACATTTTTGTTTATGTTGGGTTGGTCAAAACAACTGAGACAAAAACAAGTAGTCTTTTTCTGGGCACCCTTAAGCTTAGTTGTAAATGGAGGGTTCTATTACTAGGGAAGACTAAAGAATGGGTACGGAATAGGCAGGTAGGTGTGTTTGCCCCGGTCCTGTGTGCAGTGGGTTAGAGTAAGGCAGAGCGGCACTGCTTCCCACACAGGCAGTGGGAAGGTGTTTTCCTGGCCTGGACATTCGCCAGGGTTAAGGAGATGCCAAGCAATTGCTCAAGAAAGGAAAGCTCTTTTTGTTTTAAGCTACCATTTGTTGACAATCTAATGTGTATCCAGCGCAATGCAAGATTCTTTATAATAATCATCTGATCCTTATGACCACCGTGTACAATAGGTGCGTGTTGCTCATGGCTTGGTTGAGGAGAGCAAAGCGACTTGCCCTTGATCAAAGCTAATCAGTAACAGAGCTGGGATTTGAACTCGGGTCTGTCTGACTTCACACCCCGTTTGTAGAGCTGGGCGACCTGCCAGCCAGGCAGGCAGAGAACAGCAGTGAGACACGGCCCCAGTCTTGTGGGATTGCCTGCCGGCGTGGAGATGCCTGTACTGTGGGTGGGGCTTGGCAGGCACTGACCCTGGTGTGGGTATAACCCATGTGATAACCATCAGAAGCGCCATCATCTTTTATTAAGACAGTGACAGACCACCAGAGAAACGAGGAGTAATAAAGTAAATCAGAGCAGCCTGTCACTGCCTTAATCTCATTTACCACCAGCCTGATCTTTATTAGATTTTGCAGTTCTGTATTTGTTTATTTCTGACCCTCATTTAGAGAGCAGTGTGGAGAACCTAAAAATAGAGAGGAAATTCTAATAATAAATGAAAGGTTAAAATTAAAGATTATTTAGCTTGGAGAAGAGAAGGAAACCTTTTATCTAGCGCATACTGAGATTGGTGTGGTGTTTTCAGTTTTACTAAAGCAAGAGGCAGTGGGCCTAACTGGATTAACTGAAGAGATCGTGACTAACATTAGCATGGGTTACTGAGAGGGTTTCTAACTATTTTTTCTTTGGCTATCATAATGCATTGGATTTTTCAACTCGGAATCAGTTTAGGCACATCTGCACATGAAGATAAGATATTAAAAATAATAAAATTCTTAAAATCTCATGCTGCTGTGTAGAAGAACTCAAATTATTTGAATGTTTAGTGTTTTGAACAGGATTCTGAAAATGTGAATCTTGAGCAGTAAATAGGGTCACGTTATAGAGGAACAAGAAAAAAAGAAGTCGAGCATACTTAAGACAACCCATTGCAGCGTGTCGGAAATCAGTGAGCATGTGTAAACCGCTAAGGAAGGCTCGTGTGGGCGGACAGGGAGATGGAAATGCAAACTGTAAAACAGAGGCCTGGCACATCTTTATGAAAAGAATAAATGAATATAAATTTAGTTTTTAAACACACATTAAAATGTGAGGCTGCCTATGAAAAGTGTCTAGAAGATCTTTCAGTTTAATTAAAAATAAAAGTACACTGACTTGAGAATATAATTCCTTCTAGTGTCTGAGCAGAGGGCACTGAGGTGGGAGTTAAACATATCTGAGGGCACAAGTTATTTTTATTTAGGAGGCAAGATGATTAAGTGTTGGCAGCAATTAAAATGTGATATGAGAAGGGGGATTTTGGTGTGAAGTTGGTGCTGTTGCTGAAAGTAAAGGATCTGTTACGTGCTTGTGTTCGGAGCAGCTCTGGCGCTGGGTTAGGTGCGGGTAAGTGTTCCCTGCTTTACGAATGACAGAACCCCAAGTCAGTTTATGTAAAGCACTTGACCCAGGACCTGCCTATTTCTAATCGTTAGCTGGTACTAGTATTGTTATTGTTTGTAATCACTAGACCAAGACTCACAGATAGATTTAATATCATTGTGAAGACTGCGCAGCTCCTCAAGGCCTGCAAGGATGCAGCGTTTCATCTTAGGGTTTGAGGAGCTCTCATGATCAGGTCCATCTAGTGAACGCTTTGGTTTTTCCAGTAATCATGTACGGATGTGAGAGTTGGACCATAAAGAAGGCTAAGCACTGAAGAATTGATGCTTTCAAATTGTGGGGCTGTAGAAGACTCTTGAGAGTCCCTTGGACAGCATGGAAGTCAAACCAGTCAATCCTAAAGGAAATCAACCCTGAATGTTCATTGGAAGGACAGATGTTGAAGCTGAAGCTCCAATACTTTGGCCACCTGATGTGAAGAGCTGACTCATTGGAAAAGACCCTGATGCTGGGAAAGATTGAAGGTGGGAGGAGAAGGGGACGACAGAGGATGAGACGGTTGGATGATACAGCTGACTCGATGGACATGAGTTTGAGCAAACTCTGGGAGATAGTGAAGGACAGGGAAGCCTGGCATGCTGCAGTCCATGGTGTTGCAAAGAGTCAGACATGACTGAGCGAATGAACAACAACAGCAATAGCAATGGTCCTGTCCATCCTGAAATCTGGTCCATCTTAGGGTAAAGGCATAGGGCAAATGAAGACCTCAGCGTCACTTTTATTACTGATGGATCATGGAGAACGTGGTTTACATATGTGGGCAGCACAGTGGCCAAAACTGAGTTTCAGAATTAGACATTCTTTCCTGCCCAGCACTGCCGGCCTGGAATCCCTGTCCTTGTGCCTGTTCATCCCTGGCGGGCGTGGTCCACTTGCCGCCACCCTGGAGGCAGGAACACATGCCCCTGAGAGGAAAGGGCACGGGAGGGCAGCACTGCACTCGCCCAGTTCCTCCTCCTCTGTGATCACGTGAAAAGCCTCTTCGTCTCGGGAGGAGAGGACTGAGAGACAGATGGCGAGAGGCCAGGGGTGGAGCTTCTTGGACTTTAAACATGAAGGGTTTGAGAGTAGGTTGAGATCTGTGGATACTGCCTGTCTCTTTAAAAAAACAAAACAGAGACAAATATCGTGGTGCTCACAGACCTTCCCTGCCATCCAGTGGTTAAGACTCCACCCTTCCACTGCAGGGGGTTCAACCCCTGGTCAGAGAAGCTAGGATCCCACATGCCACGCAGTGTGGCGCAAAAAATGAAAACAAAAATTTTTTTTACAAATGATTGGGGGAACAAAAGAACTTGTGATTTACGAGTAGTGAAGAGTGGTGAAGGCTGGTGGAGGTGGTTTGCTGGTCCTTGTGAGCAGCTGGTTTCTGTGGGGGGAGGGTTTTTCTTACCCCTGACTTGCAGCATCTGATGGTTCCTCTGGTGTCCACACTGCCAGCATGCCGGTGGAAAGCCACCAGCGTGATGATGTCAGCACATGTGGAGCTGGGAGGAGACCCACAGAGTATGTGTTCATGCAATTTCCAATACACTGACCCAGTGGGTAAAGAACCTCCCGCAGAGATAAGAAATCAATGAAATCATTAGGAACCAGTGAGTTGTGAGTACTTTTAATCCTAAAAAAAATGGTCAGTTCAGTCAGTGCAGTCGCTCAGTCGTGTCTGACTCTGCGACCTCATGGACTGCAGCATGCCAGGCTTCCCTGTCCATCATCAACGCCCGGAGTTTACCCAAACTCATGTCCATCGAGTCGGTGATGCCATCCAGCCATCTCATCCTCTGTGTCCCCTTCTTCTCCCACCTTCACTCTTTCCCAGCATCAGGGTTTTTTTCAAATGAGTCAGCTCTTCGCATTAGGTGGCCAAAGTATTGGAGCTTCAGCTTCAGCATCAGTCCTTCCAATGAATATTCACGACTGATCTCCTTTAGAATGGACTGGTTGGATCTCCTTGCAGTCCAAAGGACTTGTCAAGAGTCTTCTCCAGCACTGCAGTTCAGAAGCATCAATTCTTCAGTGCTCAGCTCTCACATCCATACATGACTTTGTGTAATTTAATTTTAATAACGGTGGGCTTAATTTCTGAAACGCAGCAGCCAGCTCTCCAGAGCCAGCCCAGGACTGGTGGGCCGACTCCAGCCCTGCACCGAGTAAGTCGTGGTCACGCGTGTCCTATCTTTCTGTGTCCTGCACTTGACAGAAATGCTGTTCTTCTAAAGGCAGATGAGGGTTAACAACGTGAGAGGTCAACGTCTCATGAAGCATCGAGGCAGACCCTGGCCACCAACACCAGCTCGAAGGTCCGACAGGCCTGGACTTCACTGACCTGGTTGGCACTGTGGCTTTACTGCTTGCCCAGTGCATGGCCGGAGGGAAGTCGCTTCCACGCTGAGCCTCAGTCTTAACTGTGAAACAGAGAAAACAGTTCCTATTGCATAGGGGTGTCGTGATAATTAAATGAAATAAGGCACATAAGGCAGGGCATGCTAGGCTCCCGGTAAGAGCTGAAAAAATAACAGTTGTCAGGAGGAGGAGGAACACTGTCAGGTCCTGACTTGAACACGATTAATGGAGGCGATGACGTGACACAGTATATCTTATTGCAGAAAAACTTGATTCAAAACGTATGAAAAGTCATTAGGACATTTTTGGTATAGAAGATAAAACTAGGCAACTGGAGGTGATACGTGGTCGACATTCTCAATGAAAATGCTTTATATAAGAATTGGGAATGGAACATATAGCAGTGGTGCTATAAATACATCTGTAAATACTTTATAACAATATTAATGTCATAAAAATACGAGGAACACAAGTAGAAACAAGATACTGGCAGCAGAGGAAAACTTTGGCATTCTTGAGGTTAACTCAAAGGCCCCAGCTGGCCAGCATGACAGAGCTTTGGCTGCTTCTGTAACATGCAATTTCTGTAGACTCTGGGAACTAGCAAATGAATATACAGTCGTTATTTTAGGGAGATTAGAAGATACAAACAAGATTAAGAAAATAGAAATTACTTATTGCAGACAGATAAAAACCATGACTACTTGACATGTACATTTCCAGATTATTTCTGTATATATAACATGAATTGTGTGTGTGTGTGTGTTTACATATACTCTGGATTCCTCAGGCTGCTCTGGTGCAGAACTTTCTAGCTAGTGTGACTAAAGTACAGTGTGTAGGTGTGCAGGGATGAAGGTGTCCTCGGCACACGAGGTGGCTGGGATGGTGGTCACCCACGTGTCCTGATCAGATACTGTCACTCGCTGTGTGTGCTGTGAATGGGAAAGGCTGGGAAACGTGCCTTAGACTCTCTGTGGAATCAGCCGCCTTCTGCACACTGGAAAAGTGGGGGGAAAAAGTGCCTCTTACTCCTGAATCTTAACTGAAAATTTCCCCTGTTTGTGCTATAGCTCTGGGTGAAAAGAAAAGAAAGTGAAGTCACTCAGTCGTGTCCAACTCTTTGTGACCCCATGGACTATAGCCTGCCAGGCTCCTGGGTACTTCCTGCTTAAGACCATTAAATATACCTCCTGAAAAGATTATGTCCTTTCTGTTACAGCTTTTATAATCTGAACAACAGGGCACAAAATATGCATTCTTTCAGATAGATTCATTATTCATTAAGAATTTATTTTAAGAAAATAATCAGGAATATAAGGAAAGATTTCTCCAAGAATGTTTCTTGTAATTTTATTTAAAATAGAGAAGTGCTTGAGATAATTAAAAACATCTAACAGTAAGGGTTGGTTAAAAAAGTTTTGGCTCGCCTGTACAGTGGATTGCCATGTAATAATAGTGTGGAAACAGAATATTTAATACTATTGGGAGATAGTAACTATTGTACTGCAAAGAGATCAAACCAGTCAGTCCTAAAGGAAATCAGTCCTGAATATTCATTGGAAGGACTGATGCTAAAGCTGAAACTCCAATACTTTGGCTACCTGATGCAAAGAAAAGATTGATTGGAAAAGACCTTGATGTTGGGAAAAATTGAAGGCGGGAGGAGAAGGCAGTGACAGAGGATGAGATAGTTAGATGGCATCACTACTCAATGGACATGAGTTTGAGTAAGCTCCAGGAGTTGGTGATGGACAGGGAAGCCTGGCGTGCTGCAGTCCATGGGATCGCAAAGAGTCAAACATGACTGAGCGTCTGAACTGAACTGAACCATAGATTTATAAATTATAGAGAACTTCCCTGGTGGTCCAATAGCTTAGACTCCCAGCTCCCGATGCAGGGGACTTGAGTTTGATCCCAACTCAGGGAAGTTGATCCCACATGCTGCAAATGAGACCTGTGCAGCCCAATAAATAAATAAATAAATTTTAAAAAGAGTTTGAAGCCAGTATTTATAGCAAAAATTCAATCTTATAAAACAGAAAGAAAACCATGTTTGCATAGAAAAAAGGTTATAAAGATGCCACATGTTAATAGCAGTTAACTTTGAATGTTGTACTTTGTGTATTTTCTCATTTTCTTGAAAGAGCGTTAACTTCAGAGAAAGTAAAAATTGGCTCAGACCGAGAAAGTAAAATCTGCCTGTCCATTTATCAGGCTGGTGGGAGCAGACACTAAAACCAGCTACCAAGTTAACAGGAAGTAGTATTTCTTCCAAACACAGCTGTAAAATGTCATGATGATACTCCCTTCTGAGCAACCCCTGCTTCTTCTTCACTGAAAAGCACTGCTCTCTAAATTTTATCAGAAACTTTGCTGCGTGAAATTATATCAGTAGGAATGACACATCCTCCTCTTGCCTGGAGGGTGTCAGCCACTTTGACACAGAGCAGCAGCCCCATTTTAACCCAGAGTTGCAGCTAGGGGGTTCTGGATTCAGCATCCTACACTGACCTTAACTTTGTAGTTTCCAAGGCAGTAGGGCCCTGGGTTCATCTGAAATTGACCCTTTGACAAGCCCTGCTTTGAGCCTGTCACAGCACCGCTTCATTTACATTTCATCCACACCCTGCCTTTCCCCAGAATCCTGTGGTAACTTTTATCTTTTTCTCTGGGGAGATGCCCCATGGTTCCTCTTGTTCATGGCAGTGGGTCAGGAAGCCTGATGTTCTGGGACTGTAATGACCCTGATGGTCTTTGATTGATCAGGCTGAGACTCTCATAGGAAAAAAAAAGTGAGGTTACTTATTATAAAATGGCTTCTATATATATTTTACACACACCATCCCCCTAAACAACACACATCTAAAGAGTCAGCAGCAGTGTTAAAGGACAATAGATGTAATAGTTGTTAAACTCTCACTGTGAGGCAGATGCAGTTTCAGATATTTTAAGTTCTCTCATGTAACTTCATAAAAATCCTATGAGGAAAAATGCTGCTATTCTTCTTTTTACAAATGAGGACTCTTGAGTTTTAAAAGCTTGAAAAATTGTCCCAGGGTGACAGTGTAAGCATTGAAAGCAGCATTTGAACAAAGCCCATCTGGTGGCAGAGCTCACATTCTTTATATTGTATATTTATATATTAATATTTGGCTGTGCCGGGTCTTAGTTGCAGCATGTGGGATCTAGTTCCCTGACCAGGGATTGAGCCCAGGTTCCTGCATTGGGAGCACAGAGTCTTAGCCTTTGGACCACCAGAGAAGTTCCCAAAGCTCACATTCTTAACTACTCTGATATACTTTCTAAGTTATCCAGCAGACCTTGGTAGTGTCCTGGACATGGGAGACGGTGCCAGCTTAGCTAGCAGAAATCACCATGGCTTCATTTTTTAAACACTTTACATGAAGTCTCTTTAATGGAAACATTATCCCTAGCCTGGTATAGAGTAGCTGTGGCAGTTCTGAAACACTATTTTAAAATTTCTGATTTTCTTCTTAAACATTTGTATGTAAATGATATTCTGGTCCATGGTGGATCCTTGCTCATTTTAATATAAGATGGCATTTTAAACCATTTACCGTGTTGTGCAGCTGAATTTGTCCACAGCCTTTGACTCTCCCAAGATGTTCCAGCATGTACACTCCCAAGACAGCTCTAAAGTCATATTTCAAGGATGTGCCTAATGAAGTGGAGAGACTCACTTTTTTGGTTTGGCTTCTAAATAATTTTGAAATCAAGTCTGATAGGATCCCAAAGCTGTTCTGAACATTTGATAGTAGAAAGTGTTGATTTCCAAGGTAATTATTTTGAAGGCTGGTGCTTCCCAGGTGGCGCAAGTGGTAAAGAGTCTGCCTGCCAGTGCAGGAGACACAAGAGACACAGGTTCAATCCCTGGGTTGGGAAGATCCCCTGGAGCAGGAAATGGCAACCCACTCCAGTATTCTTGCCTGGGAAATCCCATGGACAGAGGAGCCTGGAGGGCTACAGTCCACAGGGCCACAAAGAGTCAGATATGACTGAGTGACGGAGCACATGTTTTGAAGGACTGTGTAGCATTCAGGCGAGATTAAGATCATTGGGGAGAGTTCATAAAAATAATCTTGGTCTAAGTCTTTATTAATGTAGCTAAGTGTAAAAAAGCGAAGGGAGGTGAGGTGGCGACTCAGTAGCAGGCACCAGCAAGCTTTGGGTGACTTTTTCATTATCCTTAAGACAAAGATGCTCTGGGTAGGACCTTGTGAGGATTGGAAAGAGCTGAATTCTTACTATACTGCTTCCTCCTAAGACTTGAGTTTACATCATCATTTCGGAAAAAGAGATACTAACAATCTCTGCTCTTCTGATCAAGAGGAAGCCTACAAATAATAGTCCTCCCAGTGGTTGAACTGCACTTGGCACTAGCAAGGCTGTGTCATTCTCTGGAGGGGACAGGCCAAGTGAGTGCCAGGTACCCCTAGATAGCTCCTCAGACAACCAGGAACGCTATGCCATCAGCCTTGGAGCATTTGGAATGAAAAGTCCTTCCTTTCCTGCTTTGCCTTTTGGTATCAAGTGAAAATAAGTTCTGCAGATTCAGTCAGGATCTTCAGATGCCTCCTGTGTGCTGGGCACCATGTGAGGAGGGTCTGGTATCTGTAAAGATGAATTGACTCTGGACCCTCGATTCTTTCCCCGGTCATCAGGGTGTTTGCTGTTCAAAACAGGAGACCCCTGTGGATGTAAATTGCTAAATGTGAAGTAAGACAATCAGGCCAAAGGTAGAGTGTGAAGAGCTAAAGAAGTGGGTAGGAGCACCTATTTCCTGCTGTAGGTGAGCGGGATCTAGGAAGCTTCAGAGAGGAGTTGGCTGAGACTTGAATGTTTTGGAGTGAATAGGATTTCAGCAGGTGAAGAGGAGAGGTGAGGTGTAGGAGGGAGAGGAAACGAAGCAGAGCTCGGCCGGTAGGAAAGAGCTGGAGTGTGTTTGGAGCATTGCATGTGGCCTGGTTTGCTCGGAAAATGGTATCCGAGAGGGATGTGGAAGGCAGTTTGGCTGGAAAGATGGTCTGGCCTTGGCCGTGCTGATAAGCCGTGAAGGGCCTTAGACATGCTAAACATTAACCTGTTGAGTTTTAGGGAAGCTGGAAAACGGCTAAGCTTTAGCATCATCAAGCCCTAGGTTGTCATTTTGGTTCTTGTGCTTAAAAGCAGTGAAACCTTGTATAGATTTCTTAAACCCCCTGAACTCCAGTTTCTTCTTCTGTAGTGTGGGGTTCATTACAGTACCTTGTGAGGATTAAATGAGGTAATGTAAAGTATTTAATTAGGTACCTGGTACCCGATGAAAGGAGTCAGTTAGCTGATGTTACTTTAGAATTCTGTGGACTTGTTTGAACATGCCTCTTCCTCAGATGGCATGTATTTTCTCAGTACCACTGATGACTTATTTGTTCCAGAGTGTGAATCACTGAGAACACCCAGAGAACAGATTGTTCAGGATATTATGTGCACCTGTTAACTGTTACAGATGTTAACACTTAGGAATTTAGCTCTTTGGTTTGGACGGCTATCACAAATACACTGTAGAATGGGTGGCTCAAAGAACAAACGTTTCTTTCTCCTGGTTCTGGAGTTTGGAGGGCCCAAGATCAAGCTGCTGGTAGTCAGACTGGGTGTCTGGTGAGGGTCTTGCTTCCTGGTTCAACAGTAGTCTTCTCGCTCTGTCATCACGAGGTGGAGAGAGCTCTCTGGGGTCTCTTTAATATGGGCACGGACCACCCTCGAGACCTAATGACCTTTCAGAGGTCCTGCCTCCAAACACCATGACACAGGGGTTTAGGCTTCACCTGTGACTTTTGCAGGGGACACACACACTGCATCCCTGGCACTCTGAAATATTTACTGCCAAGTTAGGCTCGGTTAAAGAATTCAAGACTCAATCCCTATTTTCAAGAGGCTTCTGATCTAGTTGGAGACTAAAAACAGCATATTTTTTTTCATAGACAAAGCTACAATTTTGTTTTAGGCTCCAACATTTTTGATTTAGGCTTTACTTGTACTTAAAAGCAGTGAGACCTTATATCGAATTTTTTATTAATTAATTTATTTTAATTGGAGGCTGATTACTTTACAATATTGTAGTGGTTTTTGCCATACATTGACATGAATCAGCCATGGGTGTACATGTGTTCCCCATGCTGAACCCCCTTCCCACCTCCCTCCCCATCCCATCCCTCTGGGTCATCCCATTGCACCAGCCCTGAGCACTCTGTCTCATGCATTGTACCTGGACTGGCAATCTATTTCACATATGGTAATATACATGTTTCAGTGCTATTCTTTCCAATCATCCCACCCTCGCCTTCTCCCACAGCATCCAAAAGTCTGTTCTTTACATCTGTATCTCTTTTGCTGTCTCACATATAGGGTCATCATTACCATCTTTCTGAATTCCATAAAAATGTGTTAATATTGTATAGATTTCTTAATCCCCCTGAACTCCAGTTTCTCCCTCTGTAGTGTGGGGTTCATTATAGTACCTTGTGAGGATTAAATGAGATATGTAAAATAAAGTATTTAGTTAGGTAACCTGGTACCTGATGAAAGGAATCTGTTAGCTGATATTACTTTAGAATTCCGTGGTTTCATCTGAACATACTTCTTCCTCAGATGGCATTAGGCTCACTGTTTACTTTTTTAAGTACAAGACTTGTTACCATGTTAAAAAGAAGGGCAAGGCCCCAAAAGCCCCGGACACACCGTTTTCTTCATTCACAACATTCTTTGTGGAAAATAGTAGATAAATGGGTGATATTATACAGCAGAAGTAATTTAGGGTTTCAGAGAGGAGAAATGTTGATGTGAATGAGAGGGATTGAGGATAACCTGAGGGAAGAAATAATATACGCAAGATCTGATTAGGCGGCCAAAAAGGGAGGTTGTTTTCAGAAGGAAACAGCATAAGCCAAAGCCTGGCAAATGGCTACAGCTTGAGGAGAGCTGTGTGGAAGCCATCCTGACTTCACTCCAGGTTTCTGTGGGGCTTGAGCGAGGGGGCCAGCGCCGGTTGCTGAGGGACCCACAAGCTGGAGCAGAGGGATCCTCCTCTGGGGAGGAGGCTCAACCCCTCCAGGGACCTCCCTGGAGGACGAGGTGCTGAGAGTGGTCCTTGAGGAAGGGGCTTTGACAGCACTGCATAGCGTGGGTTGGGCGGGAGAGAGAAAGGTCGACGTGAAGGAAACAGGCCATCCAGCGAATGCAGCTGACCCACGGGTGAGAAGGGTGGTGTCTAGAGGAAGAGAGTGAGAAGAACTTGTTTAAAGATTCAGGACTTGGAGATTCATATTTACGGGAGGGCAGATATCAAAGATGGTATTTCGAGCCTAAAGGATAGAAATGATGGAGCTTGTGCAGAAATGGAGAGGGGAGGAAAGCTTAAGTCTAGTGTGAACTGGCTCAGATAGGGAAGTAGTTTGGGAACAGTTTTAAGATGACTTATAATTCTGCCACTTTAATGCAGTTGTTCCTTCCTTTATATCTCTGTTTTGCATTGTAGCCCTGGTTCATAGACCCATGTATTTAGATACCTGCAATCATAAATGTACCTGCCATTTTGCATTTTAGAATCATTAATATCTATTGTGTAGTCTTCATAATTACAGATATTATAGGCTGTTTTCTCCATCTGATATATCCCTGGAGCTTTCTGAAAGCAGACACCATGCTGGTGTTACTCACTTCTGTGTGTCTAGAACCTAAGAAACGATTAACAAGTGTTTGTTTAATGAAAGCATATTGACCACATAGATTATTCTTGTTCTTTTTCTTTGTAGAAGTTGCTACAAAAAGCCTATGGAGTTTGGTGACATGCATTTGAGTTGCATGGAAAAAGTCAGTGCTTTCTGCTTGTAGAACCTAAGTCCAAGGTTAAAATAAAGACTTGGTTAGGGAGTGTTAGACTTTGATGATTCCAGGTTTGTGTATGCTTCTTATAAGCTGTTTCCTCATCTGTTCAGTAAGTGGCGGGAAAAATCACATGAAAAACTATCTTTGTGTTTTACCATTAATGAAGGAATGAAGGTGGCTCTATCACACAACTGTAATGGTCATTAATGTCCTAGCAAGGCTTCCTTTTGGAGGACATTACCCGAGCGTGTTCAGCCTGGAGATAACTTCTCCATGTATGGAGACTTCAGAAAGTTCTCCGCCAGTCAGGTGGCATTTGGCCACGAGACACATTGACGCACGGTTACTTGAACAAGTCAGGGCTTTATGACCCTCAATACCAGAAAGTCCTGAGGTGGCCAGACCGGGGCTGCAGTCACGCCTAGTGGTGTCTCTGGACACCTGAGCTCCTCCCATCTTCTCCCATCACCGTGTGGCTTTCATCCTTGGGGGTGCTGCGCCTCCATCCCACTGCATACTTGTCCCAGGCAGGAGAACTAAGGAAAGTCAGGGACAAAAGACAAAGGGGCCTTCCCGTGGAGCCCGCCCCTGTAGGAAGCCTTCCTGGAACCCCCTCCCGGCCAGTTCCGCTCATGTCTTGTCGTCTAGAACTATTTCAGATGGCCGTCCTTAACTGCTTGAGAGAAGGTTAGCATTTTTGTCTGGGGCCTCGCTTGCCCCAATCAGTGTGGTCCGGTTAGTGGGGGAGAAGGAGATGAAGGATGTTGGCAACCAGCAGTCTGCCATAGGCGACCGCCAGCCAGCGCTCCTGACAGCCCGTTCTCTGAGGGGTGGGGTAGTAGCATCGATGTTCATATGACACAAAGGAAGAAATAAAAAGATGTGAATCTGAACCCATGAAGAGCCATGACTGATGAATTCGAGTCATCCAGGAATTAGTTGAAAAGCAGAAGAACATATTTTGTGCTCTAAAAGCCAGCCAAGGGAGCTCCCTGGCAGTCCAGGGGTTAAGGACTCGGGGCTTTCACTGCTGTGGGCCTGAGTTCAACCCCTGGCTGGGGAATGAGGATCCAGCAAGCCAGGTGGCGGGTTAAAAAAAAAAAAAGCCAGCCAGATGTAGCATTAAATCTTAAAATGCTGCTAAGATTGTGTTCTGATAAAGAGTTAATGTTACATAGTTTTATTACAGGCAGATTCTTAGTATAATTAAGGGCTGAGAAACACTCAGGATCAATGAGTTTCATTAGGGAAATACTTAATAATAACCGAATAGCCCCTGAGAACTTGGGTTTATAACCTATCTGACATGAACATGCTCAAAATAGCCATCGTTCTAGGATTATATTTGGTCTAAAAATGTAAGGTTTTCTTTTTCCTGAAGCAGAGGTGTTCTCAGTCACACATACATATTCCTGGAGCCGTCCGTCACCCACAGCTTCCTCACATTGACACAATCCCAGGTCCTGGGGGAAAACGTCCCATGAACCACCATATCTTATAATGATGCAATATTCCCTGAGTGTTATCTCTAGTAAAGGTTATAGATGGAAGTGTTCTATCTGCACAGTCCACTGTGGTTTATGAGGTCCGTGAGGCGGCTCGGCACTTCAAGTGTGGATGGTGCAATGAGGAACTAAAATTGTGATTTAAGTAGCCCACGTGGCTCCTGGTCACCTTCCTGGACAGTGCAGGTCTGGGAGGTAGAATCAGTAGGGTTCTGGTTACCAGCATCAGGGAGGGCGCTGGTGAGGGGTGAAAGAGGGGGAGGAGTCGCTCATGACCTCAGGGTTTCCCTCTTCAGTCCGAGGGCAGGTGGGAACGCTTCTGTACGGGGAATGGAGGTGAGGGTATGTGCACTACGCTTGCATTCAGGCCTCAGGAATGAGTAGCCCATGGCTCAGCACCCAGCCCGCTGACTTCATCCGTGTTGGATGGTTTTCATGATTCTTACGCAGGATTCACTGTGTTACAGCTGATCACTACAAATAGAGTCTGAAATTCTCCCTGAAAATAGTCTTTCCTTCCTGTTCCATCTTTAATTGTTCTCTCTTTTCAATACTCAGGTATCAAATTGTAGTGGAGATAATCCAGGCAACAACAATCAGCAGCTTCCCCCAGCTGAAGAGGCACAAAGGTAAGGACCAGCTCATTTTCTTTGCTTTTACATCCTGAAGGTCCTGGGTCTAGTTCCCCGTCTTCTCTCTCCTGTCAGAGTTTTGACATGTATGGAATATACACTTAAGTATTTCAAACTTGTTAAAATATTGCTATATCAGCAAAAGAGAAAGTAAGTATGGTTTCATCCTAACAAAAACCTTTGTAGTTCTGTGTTCCTGGATAAACTTTGTGTTCATAATTTTTAGAATATTAAAGTCAGTGGGTAGAATCATGCTGCTGTTCTGTTTACATACTAAACATAGTTTCATAGTTTTTCCTCATATTAAAAGGCTCCCCCCAAATAGAATTGTTTTGTTAGTTTTTGGAGAGCTCTGTTTTAGAGAGAGTGAGATCTGGTCAGCGTGTCGGCGGGCTGAGCATCTGGGAAGCGCCTCGTCTGAATGGTAACCTCTCCCCGCCGCCCCACCTGCCCGCACTGCTTCCTTAAACCTGGACAGTCGGGCTGTGCTCGAAGTGACCATGTAGTGATGCTGCCAGGCTGTGTGTGCAGCTCTAAGCAATTTCATGTCCAGGGTTGTTTCTCCTTAGCCTTCGTTTCGTGTTCTCTTTGTGAATAATAAACTGAAGAAGTGTTAAAAAAAAAAAAAAAATGGACAGATGGAAGATCCTAAGAATGCTTGAGATGCAAACTAGAGATGAGAACTTTTTCTTTTTTAAATGAAGGTAGAATGAATATGCTGAAATACAATTTTGTTGCTACATATAAATATGTTTGTTTCAGGCAAGTCTTTTTCAATTATAATTGTTCATTGATTAGGAATTGGTATGTAGTTGTGAAAGTATTTTGAGGATTTAAAGGGAGAAAATACTGTATAACAGGTGGGGAGAAATTACCCAATTGTGTGCCCACTGAAACCTTAAAGAATTAACTAGCTGAATCTGCATTGACTCTTCTCAGGATAACACAGGAGGGCTGGGAGGACCTCTTTATTTTGTATATTCAGGAATGTTCAAATAAGGCTTCCAAGGCTTCAATAAACTCCAGCAAATCCACAGAGCACTCTGAGAATGTTTCAGGTTCATAGTAGAAGACCAAATTATTCTCTTTAACAATGTAGAAATTTTAATTTGATTTTTGGTGGCTCTTTTCTTTTGGAAGTTTGATGTTTTTAAGAAATAAGGTATCAAGTGGTTTTTGAATTCTTTACAATGTCTTAACTAGTTTAATTGCTGGTACTGTTCTAGGGAAACTAAGTAATAATAGGAATAAGAAAAACAAAATTTGAGACCATCTAACCCAACCCTGGGATTTCTTTGGAAGGAATGATGCTAAAGCTGAAGCTCCAGTACTTTGGCCACCTCATGCGAAGAGTTGGCTCATTGGAAAAGACTCTGATGCTGGGAGGGATTGGGGGCAGGAGGAGAAGGGGACGACAGAGGATGAGATGGCTGGATGGCATCACTGACTCGATGGACGTGAGTCTGAGTGAACTCTGGGAGTTGGTGATGGACAGGGAGGCCTGGCGTGCTGCGATTCATGGGGTCGCAAAGAGTCGGACACGACTGAGCGACTGATCTGATCTGATCTGAACCCAGATCTTTGTCCTGTGAGAAAGAAAAATTAGGAATATTTGGAGAAACAGGTTCTTAGAGCAAATTTATAAATACTGCACAATTTATAAATTTTTTGAAGCACTTGGTCTCAGAAGTTTTAAGTGCGCTCACAAAATTTCCTTGCCTCTGACCTTATTTTATCATTCATTCTGGCCAAACATACTGACTGAGGCCTGACTTTTACCCACTAATCCCATCCGCTGCTTGATGGTCACGGAATTTGGGAAGTTTGCTTTGGTCAGGAGGGTGGAGCCCTCATGGATGGGCTTGGTGTCTTATGAGAGAGGCTGCAGAGAGATCCCCAACCTCCCCCGTCATGAGGACACAGCAGGAAGCTGGCAGGCTGCAGCCAACATGAAGGGCTTCACCAAGTACCGCCCTGGCGCCCTAGTCTCCAGACTGTGAGAAACACGTTTGTGTTGTTTGCAGCCGGCCAGTCTGTGGTGTTTGGTTATAGCTGCCCAAACTAAGACACTGGCCAAGTGGCGGCATTCTAGTAGTAATGGAACATATGCTACGACTTCTTTGCTGTTGAAGGTGAATAAGCCCAGTATTTCAGCTCCCTCTTTTTTTTTTTTTTTTATAGTTTTTAATTGACTGGCAACTTTATTTTAAATTATATGGGCTTCTCTTAGGTGTGTAAGCCAGCCGAGTTATCACCATACAGTTCCTTAAGCAACAGGGATTTACTGTCCTGGTGTCTAGTCTGATGTCTCTTACCCTGCAAGGCAGTGGAGGGGGTGGAGGGTCTCCACGGGGCTGCTTGGTGGGAGCCTCCCCGCCCCAGACCTGGCCCCTGGGTCAGTGGTTTTGAAGGGTGGATCCTGTCAGCACACGTAACAACAGGGATGAATCAGAATCCTGCTTTGGAAATTCAGACATGTCATTAAGAGAGTGGACATTTAGGCTTTAACCACTAGAACAGCTGCTTGAGAAACCATAGCTCCCCAATGCCTGGAGCCCCTTTTATCCGTAGTTTATTTTTCCCTGTTCCTGTCACATCTGCAGTGAGCAAAACCTGTCAGCCCGTTAAGAGGGGTATGAGGTCAATTTAGTGGGAAACTTAAAAGAAAAATCCCAGAACATCTGATTGTATCCTGTATGTTACCCTGAATTATTATTTTCTATTTCAGCTCCCTTTAAGGCTTTTTCTTTCCCTCACTGCTGTTCTGGGTTCTGAAATGTTAGCAAGAATAAAGTGATTCAAGAGTAATATTTATTTAGCTGACTGCAACAAAGGACAGGATGTTGATCTGAGTCTAATAGAAACTGCTCTGTATAAATACTGCCCGCATGGGGGTGCCGTGCCCATTGTGTGCCTTGTTTAGAGTATAAGTAGAGAGTTTTGGAATTGAGTATATCAAGCAGAACTGTAGAAGAACTTCAGAATATACTGAATATGTATACACACATACACAGTTACTTGTTGATAAAAACCATAAAGATTTCCTTTAGGAATAATTTTTGAATCATATTTCTTATCTGATTTTGGATTTAAAAGTGTCCCTGCCTAAAGGAAGGAGCTATTCTGTAGACTCTAGGGGACTTTTCAGAGTCCTTTCTAATGCTCTGATTTTGTGGTATTGCAGTAATTGGACACAATTTCTAATTGATGAATGACCTAAACTCACACCGCAGGCCATTGCTGCAGGGCCTTTGCTAGGGTTTCTCTCTGCCCGGCCCTCCCACCCTGAGCGCGGCGGTGCCCTGAGCGTGGCGGTGCCCTGAGCGCGGCGGTGCCCCGAGCGCGGCGGTGCCCTGAGCCTGCGGTCCCTTCCCCAGCACCCAGTGCAGCCCCGTCCCGTCGCTGCCTTGTGCCCAAGGGCTCAGCCGTTTCCATCACGCGCCCTCTGGTGGTGGTGGCTTAGTGACTAAGCCAGTCACGTCCAGTTCTTTTGTGACTCCGTGGCCTGTAGCCCGTCAGGCTCCTCTGTCCATGGGATTCCCCAGGCAAGAATACTGGAGTGGGTTGCCATGCCCTCCTCCAGGGAATCTTCCCAACCCAGGGTTCGAACGCAGGTCTTCCTCCTTGCAGGAGGATTCTTTACTGTCTGAGCCACCAGGGAAGCCCTGTGATCTCTGTGGAAGCGGCTCAGCCGTGTCCGACTCTTTGTGACCGCATGGACTACACAGTCCATGGAATTCTCCAGGCCAGATTACTGGAGTGGTTTGCCATGCCCTCCTCCAGGGGATCTTCCCAACCCAGGGGTCAAAACCAGGTCTCCCGCATTGCGGCTCTCTAGTCTCATAATTTATATATCCAACTCAGCCCCCACCTTCCCCCCACAAAAAACTTGAGTCATCGTACGTCCTAAGAACCTGTATTTATTCAAGTAAAGTTCAGGTCCAGAGGTTTTCAGCAAGTGCGTGGTCAGTCACGTGCTGATCTGGGGCATGAACCCACGTGTCCTGCACTCTTCCCACTGCCCTGCTTACTCACGCAGGCGGGTGCTCTGAGGGTCACGCTTGGAACTCAGAAGCTGCATGCGCCCGAGCTGTGTCTTCGGTTTCTGACTCCTCTCTGCTCAAGTCACATTCTCATCTGGGAGCAGGCCTCTCCTGGTAATCTGGCATGTGGATTTAACTGATGGGATCTTACTACTTTAAAAATCTGTTGCAAGCGTGTTGGAGGGCCTTCAACCGAGGAAAATGCTGGAAGTCTCAGCACTTGATATATTTAAGGAAGGAAACACGAATAAAAGGTGTGCTGCAGGCCCCTGGCCTCGCCTGGCCCTTGAGGCCTCTTTCGGCTTCTCCGCTGTAACAGGAGAGGCTCCTTGGGGAGCTCCTGCTGGGGCCTCTGCTTATTCCTCAAGTATCCTTCCTACTGAAGGGGAGCGGCACACTCGACTCTGAAACTTCAGGTGTTTGCTGTGATAAGAGAATCCCACTTGTTCTTTTTTTTTTTTTAAAGCATACTGGCCCTAAGTTGGAAAGTAAGGTAAATATTGCGTTAGTTCCTGGGCAGCTTTTGAGGTGATCTTCAGATAACTTTGAGGAAATCTGTGATGATCGGTAACTGCTGAGAACTGCCGTCAGCTCTGCATTCAGAAGGAAACAGCATTTCTCCTGCTGAAACTTCACTGCTGCTGCTGCTAAGTCGCTTCAGTCGTGTCCGACTTTGTGCGACCCCATAGATGGCAGCCTACCAGGCTCCCCCGTCCCTGGGATTCTCCAGACAAGAACACTGGAGTGGGTTGCCATTTCCTTCTCCAATGCATGAAAGTGAAAAGTGAAAGTGAAGTTGCTCAGTCATGTCTGACCCTCAGCGACCCCATGGACTGCAGCCCTCCAGGCTCCTCCGTCCATGGGATTTTCCAGGCAAGAGTACTGGAGTGGGGTGCCATTACCTTCTCGGCTGAAACTTCACTAGTCCCTAAATAAATACACACCCGTTTCTTGAACCTCCATCTCAGGACTTTTTACTGAAACATTTGTTTCAGTGTACAGGAGAGATTTCAGACTTGTCAGCCTGTCAGTGTGGACGGAGGCCTGACCTCTGCCAGCGAGGAGCCCTGATAATCCCTTCCCTCCACTGCCTGGGGGGCCTGAGGAGACCTGTGCATCGTGGGGGGCGGAACCACATGCTGGGGAGCCCCGTGGGGGTGGGCAGGCGCAGGCTTGCCTCCTGCACCCCCTTAGGAGCTGCACCTCTGTAGCACTCCTCCCAGTGTGGTGGGGGGTACAGTTTGGGTACAGTTTTGCCTTCCAAGGGACAGGGGGCATTTAACAAGATCTGCAGACGTTTCTGGTTGCTGCCCAGGGGGAAGGGGTGCCTCTGGCATCTAGTGGTAAAGGCCAGGGATGCTGCGAGACATTCCGCGACACACAGGACAGCCCCACAGGGAAGGTTTAGCCGCCCGGAAGGTCACTGATTCCGAGACCGTGTGTCCTCCATGGGATTCCTCAGGCAGCCCGCCGAGGCTGCGGCAGTTAGGCTGCGCCTTGCAGTCTGATGTGAGAAAAGAAACACTCTGCTCTGGGTGCTTCTTAGTGCTTGGCAGACTCGGGGGTGCCGTTTTCATCCAGCCACACTGGTGCCGCTTCGGGGCCCTTGGTTTGCGCTGTAAGTCACTTCACTGCCCTTTGCCACGTTGGAGGGAGCGCCCAGCAGTTGTCCCGGGTGTTTCTGTTTTGCAGCAAATCACTTTACTCCCTTAAGGAGGACCTGTATCGTGGGCGGAAAGCTTGCGGCCTTCTGTGACGCAGTTCACCGGCCCCCTGCAGTGCCTGCAGGGGGTTCCTCCGAGGTCTGATGCAGATCTCTCTTCCAGCAAACGACCCCCTTCCCTTTTGCTCTTACCTCAGCAGAATCTGGACTCACTAGGAGGGAAGCCAGTGAACACTGATAATGAATTGTTGTAGACAATTGCGGCACTCACGTGTTCTTGGCGCCTGTGTAAAGAGCCGCTGCCACCCACTGCGCCACCTGCCACCGTTTGTGGTCTCGGCCTTCTTCCTTAACCTAGATAAACACTGTGTGATTCACCCGGCCTAACAGCACACGGTGTGACCTAGGGCTCAGCAGACGCGGCTGCAGGAGGCTGGCATGTGTGTCGTCCACCCCCTGGCCCGCACTTCTCTTGATGAGAGGATTTCTTGGCTGGACGGGTCCTCAGGTCACAAAGAAGCATATTCATCCCTCTTGCTGGATTTCCTAGGATTTTTGCACAATAGTTGCACACACTGCAGCAGCGCCCTGTTAGGCATTAAGCCCTGAATGTGGCATTAGTTTTCCGAGGCAAAAAAATAAACAGAATTGTCTAAGCAACAAACTGCCGTTGCATTTGTTAGCAACAAGCTTTGTGATCAGACAATGACTTTGGCTGTCAACAAACAGAAGGCATTCACGCGAGCAGGGGACACTCCAGCAGGACTCTGGGATGTTTCCTCAGCTCTGCAGCTGGGTTTTAGGGGAGGGTTTATTCTCTTTCTCCCTTCCCTTTGGAATTTGCCTGTTTTTGTCCTTTTAGAAAGACTTTTAAGCCTTCTTAGGAGAAGAATGTGTTTGTTTTTAAGTGTGTATCAGTTTCTTCCTCTCTGTCTCTCTTGATTAGCCTGTTTTAACCCAAAGTTAAAATTGCAGTCTAGGTTTATTTTATATAAGGCAACTCTTTGTCCTCGCATTTTAAAGTAGCTTAAAGATTATGCACAGAATTTAGAATGTAAGAATATATGTGTAGCACGTTTAAAATAAATGTAACCAATGCCAACTAGTTTAAGGATATATGCTTTAAATCTTTTTAAAATAAATGTAATCAGTGCAGAATCATGGAATGCAACTGTGGGAGTTTAAACTCCTTAGAATCTAAGTGTAATGGAAATAACGTGAGTTTTGGGAGCAGAAAAAAACAAATGAAAAGTTTTCTGGAAAAGTCACAATTCCAAGCAAGTATTTCTTCAGGTACACCCACAAATAATTTCAGTTTGCAGTATGCTAATTTGGAGACAGACTAACAGTTACTTTATTTAAAATTTTTAATTGGAGGATAATTGCTTTACAATATTGTGTTGGTTTCTGCCATACATCAAACGTTTATCTTCCCACTTTCCTCTTGAGACGCTGAGTTCAGTTCTTTGAGCAGGCCCTCCCTGTCAGCCAAGCACGGGACACACTGAGAACGCATCATTACCGTCAGATGAAAATGCCTCCTCGGTTCAGTTCAGTTCAGTCTCTCAGTCGTGTCCAACTCTTTGTGACCCCGTGGACTGCAGCACGCCAGGCTTCCCTGTCCATCACCAAACCCATGTCCATTGAGTCAGTGATGCCATCCAACCATCTCATCCTCTTTCGTCCCCTTCTCCTCAGTTACACGTTTGAAAACACCTGTGACACGACAGACCCCCTTGAACAGGGCTGACTGCTGACCCGAAGTCTGTGTGTGACCATTGGTGATGCGTGTCAGAAAAGGCTGCTCTGATAGATCCCGTGCCTTGTGGCCCTTGCCTGAGCTTTTCCTGCTGGACGTGTGCAGCCTGTCCAGGCATGGTTGTCAGCATCTGCACAGACTGACTCTGTGACCTGAGGGTGGTGACGACCACCCTGGGGAACTGGAGGTCTCCCTCGGTCTGCGAGGGCTTCCCTGGTGGCCCCATGGTAAAGAATCTGCCTGCCTAGCTTGAGACGCAGGTTCGATTCCTGGGTCTAAAGATCCCCTGGAGAAGGAAATGGCTACCCAACTCCAGTGTTCTTGCCTAAAAAATTCCATGGACAGAGGAGCCTGGTAGGCTACAGTCCATGACATCACAGAGAGTCAGGCACGACTAAGTGGCTAACACTTCTCTGAGCGGATAACATTACTCCCTGCTTCCAGACAGCAGACCCCTAGGAAGGGAACTGCTGCAGCTCCCAACACCAGGTCCAGACTGGTTGGTGTCCTTATCCATCCCTGTGCTTCCCTGTTGCCACAGGGTGGGGTGGCCTCCCCCAAAGCCAGCCTCCTTCCTCACTGTCTACTGGATACCACCCTCCCAACTTGTAGCCTGTTTCCTTCTTATCTGCTTCCTTCCACCAGCATTAAAACCAGCTCATTTCTCACCCATTTAAAAGAAAAAAGCCTGCCCTCAACCCCTGCCCCTCCCTGCCTGCAGGTTACGTGTGCAAAGCTAGTCCCTTCTCCATAAGGAGGTGCTCGATGCTTAGTCATTTTTAAAAATTAACTTTGTGTGAATTTTTTGCGTTTGCTTTAAATTACATAATGTCAGCTTAAGGAAGCAAACCATTGTAAATATTTTTAAGTTAAATTTTTTAAAAATTTCTCCCTGAGACCACAGAGCTCGTGGTGGCAGAGACCAAATTCTAATCTGATTCCAGACTCTACTGACAGCCGTCCACAGGACTTGTCCACTCGTGGTCCTGGCCACAGCTAATTGGTGGCAGGGAGGGCTAGATGCTATGTTGGAGTAAGGTGAAGAGTGGGAGGTGAGGAGTCTCACC